>NC_137673.1:2028796-2297182 GCF_963422515.1 Blennius ocellaris | reverse complement strand
ATGAGTCTTGTAAATATAATGATCACACACACTCGGAGACACACACTCGCAGCCCCGCAGTAATGACATTTAAATGGCTCATTTGAAGATAAAAGGCCTGCTGACATCAAATGGATCCTTGTTATCATAATAGCAAACAACTAACAAGAAATGAAGCCGCATTAAGAGACATGCCTCGGATTTGTCTCCGCGAATACAATAACTAAGCAAACAATATTGTTAACAACAGCGATCTAAACTGTCTGTTCGCGCAAACACATTATGCCGGCGTTTGCCAATTTGCACTCCACCAATAGCTGCAGGAAATTAGCGTGCATAACGAGCGGCTCTGCACAGATTTTCAATTAATTTCTTTAAATAAGCGTGACAAAAACATGGGGCAACACTGGCTGAGAAACATGATCCAGATTTGAAAGGAAGATTCATTAAATGAGGTTATTTTTATTTATTTCACACTTGGGAGTCATTTTACAAGGATGTTTGTACTTTTTTCAACCGAAAATAAAACTGCTAAAAGTTGACCGTAGCAGGATTTATGCTGAATGACGCGGTTTCCTGTATTTTCAGCAGCTCACGACGTAATAAATGACTTTCATTCGTCAAGTTTTGGCTAAAATACAAAGTTGTAGAGCTGCTTTGCTGATATTTTGACATTTATATAATTCCCCCCCCCCCCCCCCCCACCACTCTTTCGCTCTAAATTCACACACTAACATTCATTTTCTGCTTAAGTAATGTGACAATAAATAGGAATATCGACGTGAATTACTATATATTATTGTGTTTTTTGAGTGATTTTTGAGCAAAGCATGGCTCGTCTTTCATCGGAGCAATACTCAATTGTATGATGTGGTGTTTTGACGAGACAAACCCTTTATAAAGATGATATAAAAACCAACACAAGAGACCCTGTGCGTGGTTTGGGGATTCTTATTCATAAGATCCTTGTCAGACATTTTAAACGGTGAGCACACGTTTCCACAAAAACCACTCGCTTCAGATGACCTCTTCCACAATATACTCCTAAAATACGAAGTTAACTTATTAAACTTAAACTTTGAGTTCTATCGAAGAAGGAAACTGAACCTTTGACCCTTTGATTCCCTCCCAGCTTTCATCATCCCTCCTCAAACTCATCATCACTGCTTTTTTTTCCACAACCTCCACCTCCTCTCAGTCTCTTCCTCCTCCTCGTCCTCCCCTCTCGGAGGGTCTTGCTGTAATGGGGGGGTAATTTCCCCCCCATTACAAGACAGTACATTAGTCCCCTGCCTGTACTATTTACACAAGTTAGCAAGCCGACCGAGCCACTTACAGCGGATCATTATAGCATGTGGTGTCCCGATACGCTCGGGAATTCCGAGATGAAATGGTGGAGAGAGAGAGAGAGAGAGAGAGAGAGAGAGAGAGAGAGAGAGAGAGAGAGAGAGAGAGAGAGAGAGAGAGAGAGAGAGAGAGAGAGAGAGAGAGAGAGAGAGAGAGAGAGAGAGAGAGGAGAGAGAGAGAGAGAGAGAGAGAGAGAGAGAGAGAGAGAGAGAGAGAGAGAGAGAGAGAGAGAGAGAGAGAGAGAGAGAGAGAGAGAGAGAGAGGAGAGAGAGGTATCAAGGCAGGATCTGGACAATAGATCCTTTTAAAAGCCCAGCTCAAGGTATATGATACTATTAAGATTTTTTTTTTTTTGAGTACCAATTACACCACCACTACCTTAAGTGGCATTCCAGCCATTCAATCTTGTTACATTATGAAGATGGTTTCATACATTATACCGGGATCTTCTCTAAGATGTTCGCCTGCCGCAGCAGAGACCTCAAAGTGGCGCCTGCAATTTGACAAAATTATCAATCCACCCGCATTTGGCTGCTGCCCCGATTTTTATTTTTTTTCCTCCCCTCCTCCGGGAGTGACATCGTGTTGAATGAGTGCTTTCTGCCTCCCCCACCTGACACTATCTTAACACCATTTACTGGTGACAATGGAGGGTCGCGCCATCCGATGATCAGGGGCGACTTCAGGGTGACACGGTGTCTCCCGCGCATGAGGCGGGAGTTTGCTGCAAACAATATGGAGGTAACTGGTGTGTGTGGGTTTTTTAAAAAAAAAATGTTTTTATCACTTACTCCTCGACTGCGCATATGCTGTGTTCACTGTATGTCGTGTTGTAGAGCATTGTACACCTTTTCCTGCAACCCGCAACCACTCCTTCCTTCCTTTTAAGCTTTTTCTTTTACTATATATATATATATATATATATATATATATATATAGAGAGAGACGTCTTGTCATGGTTTGCACATCATTCATTGCGAGAATTATCAAAGAAATCTAGCAACTTTAAGAGAATGTGTCGGCCCAGTGGTCTGCTGCTAACTGGCCTGTTATTACGGGTTTTTTCAGAGGGGTTCCTGAAAACACACACACACACACACACACACACACACACACACATACACACACACTGAATGGTCTCGTATGGCAGTATCAGTGGGACATTGTCAGGACCAACAAAGGCCTTATCTCGCTTTCCCCTTTCAGTCTGGGTGATTGGCCACGAGAAATGAGCAGGAAAGGCCATGGCCTCACACGAGGCACCACAAATGTCAGCCACCTCCCTATCTCCATACAGATTGTGTGTGTGCGTGTGTGTGTGTGTGTGTGTGTGTGTGTGTGTGTGTGTGTGTGTGTGTGATGGGAGATCTACAACCATCATGTGTCTGCCCAGGCTGCAGAGGCCTGCAGAGGGGAAATCTTCCCGTCAGTGTCATGAAATGTGGCAAAATGCATACGAAGCTCACAGTCAGACCTATAGCATCTTCAAATTTCACATTAGGTGAAGCCGTTGCAAAATGACATTTACATCCACGTTTGGCTAAATTGAGCTGACTGTGTGGTATTGTGTTGTGTATTAGTTTTGTGTTTGACTAGTGTTGAACCATACGGTTCACCACAGTTGGCTGGGATCGTGTCCCCGTCTGAATTGGATAACGCATCGGAGAAATCAATAGAAGGCTTCCTACTTATTCCTCACAGCGAACCCGAGGAAATTCCTGTAGCTGGTCTGGTACAAGACACAAAGTTAGAGTGATTCAATGTCAATAAACCTCAACTAATGTGTTAGTAATATGTAAACACAGACATAAATACATTGTTGGGTTTGGATTCACACTCCTCAAAAGGCCACTTTACATAATCCTGAGCTTGAATTTAAGTTCTTGTTGATTTGACCACAGGCGCAGCTCCACCAAGAGCACAGGGGAGAAAGAAATCCCCTGCCGCGACAGGCATTTCAAAACTTACTTCCTGTTCAATCCAAACTTTCTTTTTTTTCTCTCTCTCCCCTGGTTGAAATCACGGTTTCCACGTCTTGTTCCTGCTGTCCGTCATGTCACGCTCTCTTCATGAGCTTTCCATTGTTAATTGAAGGATCATTTTAGCCACAGGATACAACTGAAGACACTAATCAAGACCCAGCTAAGGGTCGGTAAAGGACAATTGCCCATAATTCCTCTAATCCACTGGATGTTTAATTAATTAACCGCCAATTAGAGTCCAACAGCTGTACGGCTGGCGTGTTCAAACGAGGCAGCCCGTTTTTTAGATTGGCTCCGCCACGCCATTAATTACTATTTAAAGTAATTTTCAATCAGAGATCTGTCTGAGTTATGAATCCTGCTGCGTCTGCGGCCGGGGAGGACTCTACTTAAAGTTTGATCAGCAAAAAAAAAATCACAGCGCGGCGTTAAAGAGGGACTGCTGCGGGTGTTTGTGCAGCGTCGCCCCACGGCGGCCAGAATAATCACAAGTTCAAACTCCCACCGAGTCCAAACAGAGTTCAAAAGGACTCGCAGCAACTTTTCCCGTCACAAACTTTAGCGTTTCGTTCACACAAGTTTATCAGTCGCCTCGTTGAACATGATCCACGGAGGCCCCGTTTCCATGACGACGGTTCAAGGGACATATTTTTGTTTCAGAAACATTTGACGGTTAAGCTGCAACGCTTACGATGCGCAAACTCTGAAAATGGTCCGCTTACCATGTTTGGCCACTAGTGGGTGCTGTTGGTTGTTTTTTTATTTTTTATTTAATGGAACCACGCGCACACGTGAGCAGGAAGAAAAAAACAACATAAGAGAAGACAAGAATAAAAAAAACTTTCATTGCGAAAAGATATTTACGGAGGAAATACATTGCAGATAGTTCAGTTCAGTGCACAACCCTCCTTTATTGCCTATTGAATATATTTTCCTCCTCGACCACGATCACACTATTGCAATCGAGTCCCACAGTGTATTTACAAACGTTTACAGAACACATTTGTGTTTCTAACTCTCGCCAAGTGGGCAAATTATGTGAAAATAGATTTGACTTGAACATGAGTGATTAACCTCCGCTAACATGAGAGTGGCAACAAGAATAAATCTGGGGGTTCTGTTATTAGTATTTGTTTTTTGCCTGTATTTTGGACCACCCTCGTGACACAGAGACAAATACAACCAAGCAATATAGATGGAGAAGTGGGTGGAGACACGTAAATACACATGAACAGCCTATAAAGAGTATTAACCTTCTGGGGCCTGAAAGCATTTTGTGCCGTTTTTCACTACAATTGATTTTTCCTTTATATCTCAGATATAAAATCCTTAAACCTTGCGCCTTTTTTGGTGTCATTTTGTTCAGGACAACCTCATAGATGCCTTTCTGAAGTAATTTCATCACTTTGGCATACTGTATTAAAACAGTAGATCTAAAAAACACCATAAAATTACAAATTCGGGTGCTAAAAACATAGATTTTATTGACTATAAAAGTCACAGACATGGTTAACGAATCATTTTGTTTACTTGTAAAGTAAATCTAAACTATAATTAACTAAAATTTATAAAAACAGGACTGAAAAAACAGTTCTATACAGATATTTACAGTGAAATAGAAGCACTGCCTCAGGTGTTTTTGTAAAACTATTTACAAAATGTCACATATTTTTCCTCATATCAACATCATTTAAAAAGGAGCTTGTAGTTTTATATCTGCACTTTCGACACGGATTGAAACACTGGACCAGGCGACGCTGTGCTGTGACGCCTACTGCCTTTTCAAACGGTCGTGTGACGAGGACGCACCGGTGCGTCCACAGGCCCCAGAGGGTTAAAGTCCTCCGCCAGTTGAAGTTTGAACATTTGTATGGACAGACGATGACGTGGATCGCTCTCAGCTAGAAAACCATCAGGTAGCTGACGACAGGCTGTTGGTTTGTTTGTTTTTTTTTTCCCCACCCAGATATAATAGAGACAGCGTGTTTATTATGCGGCCGTGCGGAGAGCCGGAGGGTATCAGTCCACCTGGGTCAGTGGCTAAAAGGACGAGCGGTAAACAATGACAAGGCGGGCAGCGGGAGAGGCAAACAAGTCGTTTGAGTGCGTTACTAATGCGCCTCTGCAGCAGGTGGGAAATCTATTACTGACGTTTTTCCAGAACGCCTCTCAGCACAAACAATTAGAGGTGCGGGGAGGAAGACGGGACGGATGGAGGGAGGCTACAGAATCAATTAGTCCGGTTAGGAGTGAGTTCAGCTCACACACACACACACACACACACACACACACACACACACACACACCTGCCCCCACCCCCACTGTCCCCGCCGTGCAGCGAGGCCCACCCGCAGACCATACGCCATCACAAAAGAGCCCGGAGGGGCGGAGGTTTATCTTCCCTCCTCCTCCTCCTCCTCCTCCTCTACCTCTCTCGCTCCGTCTGCTTCTTGAAAGTATGGGCTTCATCAACCCCCCTGTAGAGATCATTCATCCACATAGGAACACACACACACACACACACCAGCACACAGTTTTTTCACGCTAATTAGTGCTCAGACCGCCTGCCCAATTATTACCAGCCGTGCTCTAATTAGGACTTATTTAAAGTGCACGTCAATTAGTCTTTAACGTCATTGTCTGGCGGGGGGAGCCGGGCCGGTTAACACTTCCCAAACTGGAGGCGGAGCAACAGGTTTGTTCCAAACAACGTCTTATTTGCTTCACGCGCGTGACTCGATCCGCAGGCGCATCGTCCAACAGCTGTTTTTTTTTTTTTTTTTTTTTTTAATGGCGGGAGGGGAAACGTACACGTTCAGGTCACATGGCTGCCGATTTAATAGTTAATATATGAGCTGCAAAAGCACTTTGTCTACACAGAATGACGCCCACGCGTGGATGTAAACAGCTTGATCACATCGAAAGGAATACAGTGAAAACATACAGCAAAATTGTTAAACTATACGGCGCCAACAAAGAATTCATGAACTTGAATTTTCCAAAGGCAACACCAAAAGCGACAAAAAAAACTCGAATATGAACTGAACGCCACACAAAAGTCTCTGCGGTGATTCTTTCTCCGATTGAGATGAAGAACTTTCTGAGATCTCGCTGACAATTTTGACAAGAACAAGAAAGTGCGATAGTTTCAAGATCAAGGCTGCGCGTTTTCAAAGAAGACAAAAAGAGAAAACCCTTTAGATGAGACACAAAGAGCTGCAGTGGGTTTTTTCTTTATTTCTTTATTTCTTTATTTCCCCCCCCCCCCCGACTGAACCGAGTGCAGACGTGGACTCGCTCTGTATTTGCTCCAGATGAGTCCTTCAGCAGCATAACTTGTCATTATTGATGAGCCTGTTGTCTGTTCACGCCACGTTTCACTCCATTGAGCCTTTTCATGTCGCGCTCGCTCCCGAGGACGCATTTTCACCGGCGCGCGTGAATCCGAGCCGCTTCGCCGACCAACCAAATACTGCCTGTTGAAATATTGAGCATCTTCATGTTCGATCCTTTGCGGTTCATGTGACGTGTTCACGTAAACGGGACGACCCGATCACTCGTGGAGCTCCCGGAGCACCGCCTTTGCATGCTGTGGTTGGTTATTTTGGAATGTTTTGCGGTAGTTTACGGCACGAAAAAGACATTTGCCTCGAATAGAATTCAAAAGAACTGCATTAATAATCCCGTGTGATGCATTCTAATATTATACGTTGCTGTAATCCATGACATGCAGGGTTGCATGAGGTGCATCAGACAGTGGTAAACTCTCTTCCCTCCACCCTCAGACCCCCCCCCCCCCCCCCCCCCCACCCCTCCCTCCCTCCTCGGAGCAGTAATCTGTCTGTCAGTGTGTTGCCAGTGGTTCTCTGTGGGCGGCTGTCTGTTTGAGGCTGTTTTAATTAATTTTCAATCAGAGCAAAGTAAATTCATTAAGCACTCACAGCTCTGTTTGAAGACACACACACACACACACACACACAGGTTCTGGCGCACACACACTCTCTCACACACACGCTCGCAAGCATGTTCTGTTGGCAGAGGTGAGCATTAACATGATACTCACTAATAATACTGTGTCGCCGTTTTAAAGGTGCGCACTCAGACTTCCACTGAGAAGAAAGGAGACGAAGAGATCACCTCAAATGGGAAAAACAAAGTTTTAAAATGTGACACTACTGGCTGCAAACTTTAAACAAAGTACTCGGGGGGGGGGGGGGGGGTGGGGTTACAGAGGAAATATCGGCTGATAGAGAATAGAGAGGAGTATTGCTTTCGGGTTGCGCTAAGAAAGAAGATTCGATTGTTTTGTGCAGTAAAATGTAGCGTGAACACATCCGGCTCATAATGAGTGATGACGAGCTCCATCATTAAACCAGCTAACTAGCATTGCTTGTTCATAACGACTTGTTTTAAAAAAGGTTAGACTCAAATGTTCATGTTATGGACGTCTCTGAATATGTGAATACGTGTATTTCCTGCCAGTTTGCAAATTTTCCAACTTCAGCCCTTTGCAACACCAGTTATTGCCACCAGGTGGTGCGCCGAGTCGCACTAAAGAGAATTAACTGGAATAGATGAAAACTCGGCGAAGGGCAAACTTGAACATGTTGATTTTAAAGTGTCAAAGCTTTGTTTTTGCAAATTTTACCTCAATAAGAAAGATGGAAAATTCAAGCTGTGTGAAACAAAGGTGGATGTGATGCGAAAGAAATGCACGTTTGGCTTTAAGTAAACTTGACTGTTCTCAGTATTAAACTTTAAAGTAAAGTGATGACGTGGAAAAAAAACCCACCTCTGCACTCGTCACTCCATTTTGCTTATCGTCTTATTATGTAATTCAGAGGGCAACAAGAGTCCATGCACATATTTGATGCAAAAAAAAAACCAAGTAAAAACTCAATTTATCCTCAGGTGCACAATTTCGGAACATCCAATGGAAGTTCATGAGCTGCGGGGAAACTTTGCTGGGAGTCGGCGTGCAGACGCTGGAGGAGCGCGTCACCGGCGGACGGATGAGCAGAGGAGGTGGGAGGAGGTGGGAGGAGGCAGAGGGAGGCTGGTTCTGGTTCAGAAGGAGGATTTATCAGGCCTAATCTCCGCAAACCGAGCAGATCAATCTCCTCTTAACGCACAGATATGCACACTGGGATATATATTTAGCTCGGCAAACAACCCCCCCCCCCCCTCCCAGCCTTGTCCCTTGTTGGTAAAAGTGGCAGAGAGACAGAGTGGAAAACAATGTTGTCAGGCAACAGAGAAAGAGAGGAAGAATGATTGAAGATGCAGGCCTGGAAGAGAAAAAGAGAAGAGAGGAGAGTCTTCTTAGAAGGCTAAAAGGATTAGCCCTCTCATCTCTCCTGGATCACAACGTTTCCTGGGCTGTGTTTGATGAGTGCATGTGTGTGTGTTGTGTGTGAGTGTGTGTGTGTGTGTGAGTGTGTGAGAGTGTGTGTGTGTGTGTGTGTGTGAGTGTGTGAGAGTGTGTGTGTGTGAGTGTGTGAGATGTTTGCTCTGATATTGACGATGCCTCATCCTGATCCTATTACACGGCAATAAACATCAGCTACCAACATGGGGATTACTGTGTGTGTGTGTGTGTGCGTGTATGTGTGTGTGTGTGTGTGTGTGTGCGTGTGTGCGTGTATGTGTGTGTGTGTGTGTGCGTGCAGCACTGATGGTTTTTGGCTGGACCTTTTATAATCCATACAGCCTTTCTCCCGCTCATACACACACAAACACACACACAGTGCATCACTATTTCTGTGAGGACCGGCTGCTCGCTGCGCCTCACTGATAGATCGCAGGTCAGTTTGTGGGGAAATGTGTTAAACCAGCCAATTAACGACACTCTGAGCCGCTTTTTATTGGTGGAAATGAAATGAGAATAACTTTCATGTGCTTCTCGGAGACCTACTTGAGTTTCTCCTTTCAATAAAACTCACATATGAATCTGAATCGACCAGTAAGCGTGATGATTCACTCAGAGATGGCAGCTCTGTTTCACTTCGATGTAAATATAACATTTTTTGAAATGTTGTTTCGTAACTTACATTCAGCCCCTGTTAAATTCACCCAAGTAGGAAGAACAGAGAGTGAGACACAAAGCACACAAATCTCCATGACGGACTGCGCTATGTTCATTTAACACTTACAAAAGCTCATTCTTGACCATTTTAATGGAATAATTTTATATGTTGACATATTGGTCCAATGAAATCTCGATTTTTGGCATTTTGTCTGTGTCCTTCCCACTTATTACTCTATTCATTAACACGGGATTATTGACGTGACCAGTCAGAGCGAACTTTTTAGATTTTTGTGGTGTTCAAGCATCGCCATTGATCAGAATAACAGGAAATAATTGAATATTATTCCATTTAGAAGAGAAGCGGCACACGAGCTCTGTCAAAGCGTCCACTGAGCAGCTTTTATGGACCAATAACAACATTTGCTTTTGAGCAGCATCAACAGCCCTCCTGCTAGAAACTGGCTGCCTGAAGTATTTCAACAACAACAACAACAAAAAAAAGCTTTATGAAATTGGAAAAAAAAAAAAAAATGGTTTGGAACAACAAGCTCTTTCATCACGATGACATTTGTTTGTCAGGAAACACCGGACAACTTCATTTTCTTTGGCGGGAGCTTCTTGACTTTCCGCCGGTTCTCCTCAGCCGCGCTACAAAATCCAAACAAAAGCCACTCGGCAGAAGTGACGCGACGCCGTCTGATATCATATTTACCACAATAGAGGAGGGTTTTTTTTTTTTTACCCTCGCGCCGCAGCGGACCGAGCTCCGTGCTCACGCGTGACGTAGGAAAATGAAAACGGATCTCACTGAACGCGCGATATTGGTTTTGGTGTTCTAGCTTTCCGCCACCGTCAAGAGAACAAAATAAATAAAGAAGTAAATAAAGACTCGACTCCTTAAAGCAATCCGTCTGTCGTCACACTCCCTCGCTTCTTTCTTCCTCTTATTTCCATTCCTCCGTGCCACCCCCCCCCCCCCCCCATCCACCCATCCACCCCCTATCCCTCCCATCACCTTTCTTTCTTAGAGAAAATCTAAAAGGCTGACATGCAAATGGGGCTTATTAAATCCTATTAGGCCGTCTGTCACGAGCCAGCAGAGAGAAGGAGAGAGGGAGGGAGGGAGGGAGGGAGGGGGGGGGCTACAATCAGAGGAAGGGAGAAAGAGAAGGATAGAATGGGAGGAAGAAGAGAAGTGGAGGTGAAGAAGTGAAAAAATGAGGCTTTTGCTCAGCTGCAGGCCGGTGTTCCAGTGGTGCTGAAACCGAGAGACGAGGGTGTCGTTGGGGTTTTACACGCGAGCGAGTGGCGAACAAAGTTTAACTTGTGAATTAACGTCACCAAAAAAAAAAGACTCGCGTCTGAACTTTTCCACAAATATTAACAGCGGCTCCGTCCTTCCCTCTTAATCACGGAGGCTAAATGTGCTCCGGCCCTCTCCTCCTCCTCCTCCTCCTCCTCCTCCTCCCCGTTGCTCCCCCCCCCCCCCTTTGATTTTCTGCTTTCAATGACGAGAGGAAAAAGAAGGCCGCCTTTCTCCCGCCTGTCAATTATCCCCCCTGTCCGTCTCTCCGTCCAGCTTAATTGGCGTTTGGGAGACGCGAGCGCCGTCCCAGCGGGCTCGGCCAGGACAATGGAGGCCCGTATAGCTGACCGGCCCTCGGCTCGGCCCAAATTGAATTGGAAATCTTCCATCTTCTCTTTAGCATAACAAAGCGCGTGCAGGGTTTTTAGACAAAGGGCCCGTTTTAATGGAGAAAATCAATCTCCAGGAAGGAGCGGGGCGGCATTGTCTCCCGTCAGCTGTACAGGTGTGTCTCGCCCACGGCGGCCTTAATCAGAGGTGGCAGTGGAGAGATCTGGAAGCGACGTCTCTGTCACGCCGGGGAAGACTGGCAGCTCGGAGGGAGGAGGAGGAGGAGGAGGAAGGACAACATGTGTCTTAACGGCAGAATCCTGCAGTGAACGTTCAAGGTGAAGACTTCCTGCAGCCTCAACTGAAAACGTGACGTCACCCTCGTCAAGAGAAATGTGTTTTGCCCTTCAGAAAAAAAAAAAAAAGGAAAAGAGATTTTGAAAACGTGTCGGCAACCTTGACTTGCGAGATGTTGAACACTTCATTTGAATTCCTTTGTGACTCCAGGTGTGCGCTTCATAATTTAACATTCACAATGTGGTGAAGATGGGCTTTAACTCTGAAGTTAACTAACTGGCGGGAACTCAAGCAAAGTTCACATTTCGCATTTCTGCCAAGAAAATGAAAGAAAAAAAAAAAAAGTGACGGGATCAAATGGCATCTCGTTGTCGCTCGTGTGGCGGTTTTCTCCTCCGAGGACGCGACGACGATCAGCTTCCTCGAAGACGAGTGGCTTTATTAAGGACAAACCAAAACGTGCCGAGGCCCGGCGGGAACCGTCTCGCCTCGGGAACTGAACCGTCTCATTGTCCCACCGCGGTTTCTGAACGAGGCCGTAAGCTGCCGCAGCTACCTGACATCCTCCTCTTTCTTCGTCCGTCTGCAGCTTCCTGTCGGCGCGTCTCCGCCGCCGCCGTCAAGGAGTCGTCGCTCAGGTCTGGGGGCTTCGATAAGGTGAGTGTTTGTGTTTATCTGCGCACTCCCAGCTCCGAGCATTACCATGAGAATGGCTTTAAGCCCTCTGCTAATCCTCTGTGTCTCTGTTGTAATAAATGTCTTCATTCTCACACACACACACACACACACACACACACACACACACACACACACACACACTGCAGCGGTGACGAGACGGCGACACGCAAACAGATCGCCCCCCCCCCCCCCCCCCCCCCGAGGATGATGCAGTCGAATGCCGTGTCACCTTGGTTTGAACCCAACCGGTCAAGACTCAACTGGTCAAAAATAAAAACTCAACATGGCCGCCGTTAGAAGAAATGCCGAACCCGAAGCAGATTTCGTATTTTGTGGCGTTTCCAGCTATCGCCTGGAAAATCCCCCCCCCCCCCACGTTTTATGGATGGGAAAACGTTCAGAACTCAAAGTCTTGGCGGACATTGACGTGATCAGATCGCTGTTTGTATTAAAGCTCAAATACGTTGCGATTTCCGGAGGTGAACGATTGAATCGTAGGAGAATCGTTCGGTCGCGGGTTAATCAGAAGTTTTGTTTCCATAAAGTTAATAAAAAAAAACCAGTTATGTAGTACTTCATACTCAAAAGTACAGGGCAAATGAAGGCCCGGATCCACATTGTGTTTGATATCCTCGTCCGGCACGCGGTAATTTCAAGCCTCTCCGAAGCCTGAGTGTTCTTTCTGTAAGAATGGAAACGAAGTTCAAACAAATAGATGTAAAGATGCTCATAATCCGGCAGAGCTGCAGATGGGGGGGGGGGGGGGGACTCTCGTGATGAGAGCGTAGCAGAGACGTGAAAAGGCTTCAGACCCTTTTAGCTGAAATCCCTCAGATATTTCAGAGGACGACGGAAAAAAACAAATCACATCCTTACTGATATTTTCAAAATTGGCATCTGCACAGACTGTACGAGTTAAAGGTTTGGATGAGGGCGTGTCTCTGAGGGTCAGCGTGGTTGCAAAACATTTTCTCTCCCTTCAGTTTTTGAACGAGCCACGGGGTGAACAACATCCCCACCCACCCACCCCCACCCACCCCCACCCACCCCCACCCACCCCCACCCTCCCCCCAGTCACCCAGAGTTCTCCCCACACAAAGCAGTCTATTAAAAAGCCTTTAGCGGAGGCCATTCACTCACTCCAGCTTGTGTGTGTGTGTGTGTGTGTGTGTGTGTGTGTGTGTGTGTGTGGGTTGATGCAGCTCGTCAGGTCAAGGCCTATGGGTCTGTTTGAATGACACCCAAAGCAAAAAGAAAAATGTTGGAAAAATGTCCCCTAATCCCGAGTGAGCCGCCACAAACGCACCCAAAAATACTGCTATATATAACTTTATACATGTTAATGCACGTTATTTAAATGAAGTGAGACGCAAAAGTCGCCACGAGGCGTCAAACCGCAACGAATCACATCAGGAAACGGGAAATAAAAGATCGACCTGGAGGATTTTTACCTGATTAAAGACTGTTTGTCTGTCTGTCGCTGTGCAGACAGGTGTTCGTACAGTAGACAGCAGACACGTGCACGTGTATTTGTGTGTGTGTGTGTGTGTGTGTGTGTGTGAACAGCGAGGAGCAGCTGCCAGGATCACAGGCAGGTCACCCTCTTAAAACACACTCATCTAGCGTCCAGTGGAAATGGTGAATTCAGGGTTTTTTCTTTTTCCCATTTTCTTTTTTTTCAATAGCAAAATCAGACCAGACGATGTTGTGAAAAATGAACAACTTACATCTAATTTAAAGAAAATTTCAAATCCAATCCGGCTGATTCTCGTGAGCCCGAGATGCAGAACCTCTTAAAGTATGTTGGAAACACTTTACTGTGAAAGAAATGAATGGAAAAAAAGGGCCTGTTTTAGTGTGAAAACTTGAATTAGGTGCAATTCAAACTGTGAGTAGTAGAGGAATAAAGACCAGCTGCTTCATTGCGAGCAGGAATAGGACTTGTTGACTTCTATAACTTCGGCTTCCAGAGGTTGATACACAACTGGCAGACGGGAGAATATTTCCTATTATTGACAGTGTTATGGGGGATAAAGAGAAAAATCCAATTACAGCTCATCCTAAAACACGCTATCAAGGTGCTTATTGTTTGTCGCCATTCTGTGTGCATGTGTGTTGTATTGTATTCCACTTAAAAAAAACCACTCTTAAAAACAAACACATTACTTCACTTGGTCAATGGCCCTCACACACACACAATTAATCAACTGGGGCAGTTTGGGGCTTATTTAGTGTCTCTCAACTGTTTGTGTGTACAAAACACTTTACTGTATTGCTCATTTCGGGGGGAAAAGCGGCAGTTCGTTGCAGTCCGGCGTTCACAAACTTCACGCGACAAAGTCTCCGCCTCGGGTCAAACGTCCCGCCGCCCCGGAACATTTCTTGAGGCGAGACGCGGCGGAGCACCCGGCGCTCCACGGTTAGCCTCCGTTTGAAGAAGATGAAGGCGAGGAAGGTGATGGCGAACCTCTTCAACACCTTTGATGCTGAAACGGCAGGAGAAGATCAGAGAAGAGCAGGTGGAGGGAGAGGAGATGGAAGACGGAGATGGCGAACAAGGCAGTGTGTTTTAGTCCGTGCTCATGAAGCGAGCATCTCCGTGTGTGTGTGTGTGTGTGTGTGTGTGTGTGTGTGTGTGTGTGTGTGTGTGTGTGTGTGTGTGTGTGTGTGTGTGTGTTTGCCACAATAAGCAAAATATCTCGCCAGCATGTGTCATTTTCTGTCCAGCAGCCAAATGGAAAATTACGCCCCGCCGTCGCCTCGGCGCCGCTCGCTCGCGCTAAAAACACACACGGGTGCATTTCCACCGCCGCGAGGTGACTGAATTCCTCGTCTAATCCTCGACCCGGAGGTAACTTTGATCTTCACCCGGGCTCTAACCGAACACCCGGACCGGAAGCCCTCAAGAAAAACAACGCGGCCGTCATCGTGGGACGCTGCTTCAGGTAGCCGGCGGGTCGCTAGCAAACATTCAAAGCCAATGCGAAGCTTAAATTTGTGTCTTTTTGTAACTTTTTCGTTTCTTTTTTTGTTCTCAATTCAACCATCGAGAATCTCTCAACATATTCATGCTGGCCTGAGGTGGAAACACTGGTGATTCATTGCAAGCAAACTGAAGCAGAAAGTCTCGAGCGACGTCTCACAGCTTCAGACAGCTTGTCGAAAGCGTCACATTTCTGGGGAGCCATACGGAAAATAGCCGGCGCCAAACAAACAGGATCAGCTCTCCTTACCAGGAATACATGAAACACAACTGTGTAGAAATATGAGAAAGGAAATGATACAGGATAAAAAAAATGGAGCGTTTTTTGTCGTAGGTGTGTTGAAAGACAAAGGAAAGAAGCAGGTTTTAATATGAGGGATAGAGGAGGTCTGACACACACACACACACACACACACACACACACACACACACACACACACACACACACACACACACACACACACACACACACACACACACACACACACACTTCATGCATGCAAGGAAACACACACATTACAGTTTACAACAAGCACATAAACGCAGGCAGATCACAGTTTACTACACACACACACACACACACACACACACACACACACACACACACACACACACACACACACACACACACACACACGAACTTGCACAAGATGAAAGATGGATGGGCAATTATATTGAGCTGCGACAGTGTAAACAATGCCCTGGTAACCAGATGGCTGGACTGACACACACACACACACACACACACACACACACACACACACACACGTGACAGCGTCTATCAAACCTCAATAGATGCTGGCTCAAGAGAAAAAAAAAATGGACGCCGCTGAGGAACCACGGCGAGAGAGAGAGAGAATCGGAGGTTTGCTCTCCTCAACCCATCCGTCATCGTCTCATTCCAGATCTGAAATCCTTCTAAACAACCGTCCACCCAACGCGGCGTTCGCTCAGGCCCCGCCCCCTCGCACACCAGGACCGACGAAGTTGATGAAGTCGCGGGAGTTTATGAATTAGCCATTAAACAAACTGCGGCAGTCGCCACAAAGGTACCGAACACAGAACATCCTCCAGTGGTTCTCAATCAGCGAGGCCTTCTCCTCACGCCTGTCGTGGATTTTAGATTCAAGTTTCCTCAACTCATTCTGTGGAGCAAAGCTGAGAATTTCCCTCTGGGATCGGTAAAGTGCCCCAGTTGGGCTCCAGTCTGTGCGTTGCCCTGCAGATCTGAGGATCAGCACCGAGGACAGCTCCTCCGCCGCTGCGCAGGCTGAGCTCCAGCACCACGGCCAGCGACACCACCAGTCCTTTCCTGCAGCGGCGGTCCTCCGTCTCAGGAGCAAAGGTGAGAAGTTAAACGTTTCCAAACAGACTTTACAATGCTGAGTGTGACCCCCAACAATCCACATACAGACCATCCATGCACACGAAGCTTCCTACTGAATTTAACTGAACAAAAGTCTCTTTTTTCCCCCGTGACAATGTACAGCTATATTTGTCACCAGCCTGATTTTTAATCGTTTGCAATGATTATAATTAAACTTACCATATTTTCAATTCCTGACTTTGGGACATTAATGTTTGCGGGTGTAGAAGTCAAGCTGCGGTTCACAAATAACTGGTGCAAAAACATTTTTATTAAAACGATACGTTGACAAAAACACCTTGTATCATGACACACACACCTGCCAGCTGCATTTATATTCCATAGATCAGCCTCCTGATTACAGAGCGCAGCACCCTTGTCTCACCCTTGCTCCTCTTCCACCTTTACCCCCCCCCCCACCCCCCCCCCACATCTAAATGAATCCTTTTACCCTCCATAGACCACTTTGACTCACTCACCGATTTCAACAACGATCCCACTTATACTTTATCTGTCCAGTCGGTTCGATGAAGGAAAATGGCGTTTGGTGGAAAATGCAACAAACAGCTACTCTGAAAACTTGCATATATATATATATATATATTTAAAAAAAACAAAAACCTAATGAAATTCCAGTACACATGACGTGGATTATTGATGCAGGATGATTGTATGGGTCAGATGAGCTTTATGTGAACTCCGGTTTGCTCAATATCGTCGGTTATTATCAGATCCTGAGTCGTCCCATCCTCCGGGGGAGAAGTAAACATGGCAACTCTTGAAAACACGCACGGCTTTTCACAGCGAGGATTCAATAAACAGAACAATGAGCAGAATGCCTCGGCGAGAGTCTGGAGGCAGCCGACACCGACGTCGAGTGCAGCCATACGGAGGGGAGACGAGGTGTGACACCGTGGCACCGGCAGACGTGAGCTCATCACTGCTGCGTCGTCTTCTTATTCTGAAACTTCAGTTCAGTAAATATTCACGTACGAGTAAACCAACAAGCACGCGACGTAAGAACGAGAGTTTAGAGCAAGGGGAGTCAAACATGAGGCCCACTCGGTCCGGCCAAACCACCGAGAGAATTGTAAAAATAGCCAAACGAGTTTTAAGACGTTTATTTAGAGTCGTGGACAAAACACAACAGTGAGACCCGAGCTGTAAAGATAGCAAAGTAGCATCAAAACCATGCTGTCAGGGTGTAAAAATACCCACAATGCAACAGCGATGGCCAAAAGTCGAGATTTAGAAAAAAGCTGGGATGAAACCAGATAAAGTAAAAGCTCCTTGTTGTTGTGTTTTATTAGTTTTTTTACCCTGTTGTCAGATTTAGAAGGAGCTCCGCTTCTTCATCCGTCCAAACAAACAAACTGCGCATTCATAGTGTCGTGTTTTGGATTCTGATTGGCTCGTGTGGCTTCATGCTTTCTGTTACACTGCCCCCTGCAGGCCTGGCATGCTCATAGCAGCTTTATGCAGCTCTGTGTAATTTCCAAAGATGATCTTTCATTATCTTCCACACACGTGCACGCCCGCGATCACGCGCACGCTCGCGATCACCATATGCTGCTGTGGCATCTCTGTGTTGGCGGCCTAACCTGTATAATGGGTGTCACATTAGCAAGGCGGCAAATCAAGACGTCCTTCATTTCCCTGGTCTTTGGTTGGCAGCGCCACAGCTGTAGGCCGCTCTTTGTTGTCAGGGTAGTTTCTAATTAATATGATAAATAAGATGGCGGGTTCGACTCCCCGAAGCTTTTTAATTGGAGGAAGCCTTGAATGGCACGCGGGCAGAGGCAGAGATTAGCAGGTTTATTTGTGAGTGTTTTTGTATGGAGAGAGGAGCACGCGAGAGACTTTCTTTTTTCTTTTTTTTAATACTTGCTGTGATTTCCTGTTTCATTGTGATACCCAACTCACACACACACACACACACACACACACACACACACTGGAGAGACAGCTGACAGTCGAACCATGAGAGGCCATGTTAGCGCTTCCTGACAATCAAAGCCACATTCACGTAGTTCCGCTTCCGCGTGTTGCCTCAATAACGCGCGCTCTCCGCTCGCCGCCGACGGTTCCAGGCCATCTGCAGCAACGCGACGACGCCACAAAGAGGTGGCGGTTCGCGGCGGCGGCGGCGTTGGCAAGCGGATTCACGAATCCTCACTCCGGCTGGAACCGTGAGCGCTCCGTGCACTTTTGTTCCAGTCGGGGAAAATGTTTGTGACTTTACTTTCTGTTTCCCGCCGCGCTCCGCGTTGCGCCACCAGTTTTGCGCGCGCCGTCCTCCACGCCGCACGCCGCCGCCGCCGCCACCTACGGAACACCAGAAAATCAGTGGAATATCTGACAGCTTTTGCCTCGAGCGTCGACGACTCACCAGCCCACTTCTCTCTCTCACACACACACACACACCAACACACACACACCAACACACACACACAACTGTGATCTCCTCATCCTCAGCTAATCCTGCTCCATCTAAATCAGAGCAAACAGCCCCGAGGGGACAAACCGCTGTTGTTTCGCGCCCATCTAATCCTTCTCTCCATCATTCTCATCTCCTTCTTACGTCTGACAAGGCTCCTCGGCATCAGCGGAGATCAGCAGAGAATGTGGTGAAACAACCACAGCCTTCCAAAGGGGGGATTTAACTCCGGCTTCTTCTCCGGGGACCTATTTTCGTGTCGCGTGTCAAGACACAACGAGTGAGAAAATCCCGTCTGGCTGGACAGTGAAAACCTGAGGAAATTAGAGCGTTGCATCTCCAAAATAAAATCCCCCTTCCTGGCATCGCCGGCGGTGTGAGGCAAGGAGGAGAAGAAGAAGAAGGGAAGAGGAGATGAAGGGAGATTAGCGGAGGAGAGAGGGAACGGAGAGCTATTCAGGAGGAAAAGAGGGATGGCGAGGGGAGAGGAGGTGAAGAGGCGGGACGTGAGGGCAAGCGGAGAGCGGGAGCGGGACAAGAAATTTAGGAAGAAGAAAAGAGATTATTGGATGAAAGGAGACGGAGGTGATGCATGAGAGGAGAGGAGAAGAAAGGGGTATGTGGCACAAAAGGAGGAGAGAAACAGCAAAGACGATAAAGGGATTAGTGGATAAAAGAGGGAAAAGGAGATGATGAAAACGAAGAGGGGGAGCAGGAGAGGAAACTTATCACCGCTTTAACGTTGGTTTGTTTCGTTTCAAGAGAAATTACATAAAGGGGCTTCAATATTTTATATAATTTCACAAGATAAATCAACTTCCTGCAGCCGCCAAATAAAGCGACTCCCGTTTCACCCTTTTGATGAGGCGCTCCTCGCAAGATTTCATGAAACAAGATATGGAAACCAAAACTCCACAGAGGAGAGCGTCAGCAGAGCGAGGCTCACCAGAGGCCTCGCCGCGGCGAGGAACGAGCTGCAGGGCAAAAGTAAAGACCTTGCTCTTGTTTCAAATTACAGCAGGTTGAGTACAACCACATGTTGATTTCAAAAAAAAAAAAAAAGGTACACATTTCCATTTGTGTCACCTTTTTTTTTAGATAACTGATCACGATTGATGTGGCTCTTCAGCTCCTCTGCAGCGGCTCCAGGAGAAGCTTTCACTAAACTATACGTGGAAAAAGGGACATTTTAAAGTAAAAAGGGGGAAACGGCTTAAAAAAAAACTGGAATGACAAGAATTTGTCAATGAAAAAAAGAAAAATGGGAGAAAATAAAACATGAAAAACGACTTAAAAAGAGTCAAAGTGGCTAAAATGTTGACGTTCGCGAAGAAAAATGCTGAAAAAGAGTGAAACTGCTAAAAAATACCAAAACTGGCCAAATGTAATGAAATGTTCATTGCTTGTAAATTAAATCTAAACTTTAGTCCAAGTACATATTATAAGCTCAGTTTAAATGTTGAACATGTTTTGTGGCTCCAGTTATACTTGATTTGGTGGAAAGTAAAAAACAAAAAAGGTAGAAGGTTCTTTTGATTATAAAGGTTGTAGAGGGTCGAACACACCGACGCGTTCACATTTCCCCGTTTGATCCGGACCAGAGTTCACTTCAAGGGACCGAGCCACGGAACTGTGGCCCTCTTGAAGACGTGGGTCCAGAATGTTGTGTCTCAGTGCCGGCGAACGGGAGAGGAGACGAGTGGGAAGGGAGCGAGAGACCAGGAGGATCGGAGAGACGACGAGGAATCGCTTAAAGGCGTCAAACGGGCGACGGCAGAGAGGAGATATGGGGAGAGGAAACGAGGGGAGGACATGTGGAGGGAAGAGGAGAAAGTAACACACACACACACACACACACACACACACACACACACACACACACACACACACACACACACACACAGAGTCTCCACTTTGCCACAGCAGCATTTAAAGCTGTAATGACAGGCCAGCGAGTGATAAGAGACTCTGAGTGGAGAGGCCACTATAGCTGCTCTCCTCTCCCCGCTAACAACTGTAATTATCCAAACTCCACACTCACTACTATTGATCCCCTCCCCGGCTCCTCCCCCGCCTCCACAAAGTATGTGCACCCATACCCCACTCCTCCTCCCTCGGTGGTGGTGGCGGTGGTGGGGGGGGGGGGGTGAAAGCCGAGTGCGTCCCCTCTCAACACAAGAGTTGTTCACACCTGCTGCCGGCAGCGGTGGAGAGCGGCGGCGGCGAGGACTCGGACAGATACGTGACCGCAGCACAACGCAAATGTTGGTGCAGGGCCGGCGCTCGCCCGGGCCGCGTGCGTCCCGCTTGTTTACGCAACGCGTGCGCTGCCCGTGTCCTTCACGCCCGGTGTGGTGGTTGGACGCGTCCTCGCTCATCGGATGCACTCGCGAGCACGGAGGAGAGACCGAAAAGATCTGGCGCCGTCAGGCTTCAGGGGAAGACCGACTTCAATATCACTCGGTTTCATGGTTGTGCTCCATGGTTTTTCGCTCCCCGGGCGACACGGCTGATAGGCTTTAAGGTATGATGCGGCGTTGTTGTCGTTTATTGTGGCATCGCAAAAACAGCCTGATAACTTTTTTTTCCTGACTTGGCAAGCGCTCGTTGTCTCGTCCAAAACTTCCTTTGGAAATGGCGTTTTTGGTACTTCAATGCAATTTTCTCCAAAACTCCGAAACTCTAGTTTCTGTTTGATTTGCTCCTTCATGGCGCCCATACTATTTGATCAATAGCTTGCTTAATGCTGCTTGTACAGCGTATTACTGACTGTTAGAGAACCAGATCACCAGAGCATTACGATCAAACCTCGGATTGATTCAAGTCCCATTCATATAAATTGACATGTAAACTATGAGAGTTCCAGTGTGCTACTTTGTGGTGCTATTTTTTAACACGTGATCGTAAAACACGTGACGGACTTGGATCAACATCTCATGAGCGCTGCGGCTCGTATGAGGACGTTCCTCCTCCAGCCATTATATCACTGGGCTGTAAAGTACTCAAACCATCAGGGCCACGAAGAGAACTCAATGAGAAAAACAGTCAGAACACAAGGCCTGCTCATTAGCTTCTACTGTACTTTCCAATCGTGCGAGGTCTTCGTCAGCAAATGCGTTTCACTGGGTTGTCATGGCGACGGATCAGTTGAGAGGTTGCGTCTGAAGAGGCCGAACCAGATGACGGCGACACAGACAGGCAGAGGAAGAACATGTAAACTTAATACAGTTTATTTTCACAGATGAAAATGTGTTTAAGTGAACATCAGACAGTTACGGCAACTGCGTATTTGAACCAAATTACTTTTTAGGTTATTCATAATCAGAAGACAAAACAAAAAAAAACAAACCAGAGTTGGACAACCTCACCTTTAAAATGAGTCAAACTGTAAAACCTCTCGCAGAAAGGATCTTCGATTGCAGTTATTTTCCTGCAGAAGTGTCAGCCTGTTAATATTCATACGCCCATCTTCTAGAGGCTCTTTACGCAGGCGTTGCTTCTTTAAAAGGCTAAAAATCAAGCGCACCCTCGCTTGTCAGCCCTGCCTTTCCCAGCAGGTGTCAATGAGTTGTATATGAATAAATAGACAAAACAGCAAAGACAAACTGTCGTCCTTTACAAAGATGTGACTGCAGTCCAAGGTTGGAGGTCACTGGGTCACCCACAGGACCGCTCAGATAGATTAGACTGGAATTGAGCTAAAATACATGCTTTCGATGTTCGGTTTAGACAAAGTGTCCATAAATGGAGATTTCTCGACAGAGAAGTGGCCAGAGATCTCCAGGGTCAAAGTTCAAGACTAAGGTGCAGTCCGCATTCGCCAAAATGATTATTTTTCTCCCAGTTGTTCTGAAAAATGCAGCAAAATCATACAAAAACTGAGAAATCGACAGATCCATTATATCGCCTGTTGAACTAAACAGCATCGGGAGCTTCTGCAGCTCGATCTGGAGCACGTCGTTCGCCATTGCTGTTGTTAAGTGACGTAGCGGCGAGGGTCGCGGGGTTAAAGGTCGAAAGGGGGGGGGCGAGGACATCTTCGTTTTCAGCTCATGTGTGTCTCGACCATCCAAACGTTAACACCGAGTCAGCGTTCTCAAAGCCGTTTTCACATACATTTTTTTTTTAATTGAATTGAATTTCCTTTTTTTGTTGTTTTGTTTTAACTTAAAGGCAAAAAATGTCTTCAAGCTCCTAAAACGCTGAGTCATGAGACAGCGTTCTCGCGTGGATGGGGCCGAAATCTCAAAACACACAAAAAAAAAAACCATTGAAGAGGCACAGAAAGTTACAAAAATCCCCACGGTGGACCGAGTGCAGTGTGGCTGTACAATCGTGTCGGGGCCAAGTGTGGCAGGCAACCAGGAAGTCCAGAAACATGGAACCCGGAGCTGCTCGGCGTGGACCGCGACGTTCCAACGGAGATAAACGGTGTCAGGCGCACTGGCCTCACATGGGATTCAGCTTTAATCTCAGCAAAGCTCCGAAATCATTGAAATGAGGAGATAAGAAAATACCCCCGTGACACTGACCAAAGATAAAGACAGTTATTTTTATTAGCACTTAAGAGGAGGCATGAAGGGAAATTAAGCCGAGGAGCTTTTGTCGAACCAGTAACCTTGTCAAATTCTTCACGCTAGCTCAAATTGTAATCTGTTGCCCGGATTTGTTAAGTGGTCGGACCACCTACTGTGCTTTTCACGGGAGGGGGGTTCTCCTTTTGTGAGCAAGAGCGAAATGAAACATTTATTTTATTTCCTCTTAAGCACATTGTTTACCTGGCAGATGTGCAGGTAGCAGCAAACAAAGCTTCGGTGTGGATTTTCAGCGGGGAACGCTAATAAGGCGTCATTAGCGGGGATAAACATGTACGGGAAAGTATTTGCTGGAGACCCGGCGAGGGAAAATGAGCAAGCGAAACAGGAAATGTCAGGGCTTTAAGTGATGAGACTAATCAGACGAGCTGCCGTTATAAAGGCGAGGTTAATAGCAGCTGACAGAATCACCTTCAGCAGACACCAAGATAAGAAAAGCTCTTTTTATTAGTGCTGCTGGCGCAGATACACACACACACACACACACACACACACACACACGCGCTCTTATGTATATAT
This sequence comes from Blennius ocellaris, assembly GCF_963422515.1. Classification (NCBI taxonomy): domain Eukaryota; kingdom Metazoa; phylum Chordata; class Actinopteri; order Blenniiformes; family Blenniidae; genus Blennius; species Blennius ocellaris. The sequence goes on along the minus strand of NC_137673.1, from coordinate 2,273,335 downwards.
GCGGTTGTGTATGTGTGCGCACATAAACACCGGGAGGATCGATGCCGGAGAGCCATCTCGTGTTGCCGTCAGATATCGGCATTCAGCAGGGGGGAAGGATTTACGCGTCGCACCGTGGCCTGGGCACCCGGACAAAACCCTCCTTTTGTCGCCCCGTCGCCCGGTCCAGATTTATGACGCCCAATTACAATCTGGGACGCCAACAGTATTCCCCATTAGCCTATCAAATGCTTTTGTGGTTGTTCCTTCAAAGGGGTTATCTGGCCTTTCAGCAGGGGCGTAACCAATTTACAACCCCCCCCCCCCCCCCCCCCCCCCCCCCCCCCCAAGAAGACGCGAACAAAGACCCAACTGGTTCTGCTTTTTGTTTTCCCGCACCGCTCCCCAAGACAGGTAATTAACAGGGAAGGAGTTTGTGGTTAATTTGTGAGATAATTATCTAAATTAAACTGCCTTTCGTCACACGGGGGGCTCTATCGCTCTCTCTCTCTCTCTCTCTCTCTCTCTCTCTCTCTCTCCGCCGCCGCGCTTTGCAATCTCTCTCTATCGTTTGATGAGGGTGGTCAGGGTATTGTGCCGCTGGCGAAACAAAACCAGTAATGACATGTTCCTCTTTCTTTCCTTTTGTTTTCTCCTGCTTTGTTTTGCTTTTGGTTTTTTTTTGTTAGGGAAGAAGTGAATGAAGAGGCTAAAGGAGCAGCGAGCGAGAGAGAGAGAGCGAGAGAGAGAGAGAGAGAGGGAGATAATGGACAGAATCAGTTTAGTTACAGACTTTACCAGGCGACAAAAGGGAACAGTGCCATTAGCGCACACACACTATAATCTGATCTGCCGCCGCTGTTATTTATCAGGTGGCCCTGAATAGCGGCGCTCGTCTGCAGGAGGAGCTCGCCCAGGAGATCAGATTACCGCATCTGGAGTGGAAGTCCAGGTTTAGTCGGCGGGAGCGACATCTAAACACTGATTCGAGTGGATTTCATCAAGCAAGAGATTCCTGCAGATAGAGAGGCGGCGCCCGGCGTTCCCCGCCTCCTCCACCGCTCCACCTCCCTCCTCTGCAGTCGTCCGGGTTTTACCCAGCATGCTCTAGGCCAACAGCGGGAGGAAGTCGTGACCGACTCGAGAGACGCGACTGATCCAGTCACGAGAGTCCGCCTCAATGTGGCGTTGGGCTAAAAAACAAGTAAAATACATAGTACAATATAGAGTTTTTCCCTAATCTCCACTTGATCCGAAGTCGTTAACTGAAACTTGGAAGTGCGTCTCCTTTGGCCTTTCGATTACTTATTTACTCACAACTCGTCAGTTTGGTTGTGATCGTGAACGGAAGCAGCGACAATATCGATCGTGTGCTCGTCAAAGCGAGGCGTTCAGGGGCGGCGGCAGGTCGTCCGTGTTTCGGGTTGGACAGTTTATGTTCCGTAAAACTTCCGTGATCCCGCGAACGTATGTTGCTGAAATCAGGATTTCTTTTTCCAAAGACCATTCAAATATGTTTACATCACGACCTAATACGCTTTTTTTCGTTTTACCTTTGCTACCAACGTGATTGGGTCAAAGGTCAAGGTCACAAACAGATTGTAAAACATTTATTTTCATCATAACACGGTCAGTTTTAGTCCGATTGAGGTCAAGCTAAGGCCGAAACGTTCCGTTTTGAATTCCCTATCCTCTCATATGCCACATGATGCGGTGACATCATCACCCTGGCTGGGGGGGGGTCAAAGATCGGGGAAGTCGCACGAAAATTGTCAAATGTGTGTACATCAGTGTCAAAAAGTGACGTGGTGGATCAGGTGACCTTGTAACCCCTTGGTTTCCATGGTGACAAATGTGGCGTTGGCAAAAGTGTGCGAGTTTCCGTTTCAGTTGACGTTTTGTGCCGGCAGATGACTTATCCTCTGAATTCTATCAAATTAAAATGGGAGCAGTCAAACCTCCCTCGCTGTATGGACTTGCCGCGTGGCTGCGACCGAGCGAGCGAGCGACCCCAGCTCGCCGCCTCCGGTCAGACTTCCAGCTTCCGCACAACTTTTTGTGCGAAGGACGTCGTCGGAATCGTCCTTTTCACTCTCGATGCGCCACAATTTGCATGAAAATGCTGGTGTGGAAACCCGGGCTGGTGTCTGTCTTACTCTCTCTCTCTCTCCGTCCCCGTCCGTCCCTCCTCTCTCTCCCTCTCTCTCTCCCTCTCTCTCTGTACTGTATGAACGAGGGATGATCACTCCCTGTCACATCTGTTGGCACGTTGCCATCAAGACTTGACAGGAAAATAACACTCTTCAGGGAAAATAATACACTCGTGGTGCCGTCGGCGCTCCCAGACACATGCCTCACTGAGTGTGTGTGTGTGTGTGTGTGTGTGTGCGCGTGCGCGCGTGTGTGTGTGTGTGCGCGCGCACGTCTAAAAGCCCTTGCTGTTGCTGTCAACCTGAGTACAAAGGATCACTTTATATGATTAGTATGCATCTCTGAAAAACATAGTGAACAAAAAGCCCTGCCCCGAATGCTGCTCCACGCCAATTAATGGATTAAGAAATTATTTTTTGAGGCGAGGCTTGTTGTGAGACAGCCATGATACGTGGCTGGAGAGGCTTTTCTGTTGTGGTTATTGCCAGACATAAGGCCCAGATGCATTTTGATCATACAGCCGCGACGTATGCGACGGGAAGCGCGTCCCCCACTGAGTGACAAGGCCCATAAAAACAGCCCTCCGCTCCATTTAAAGCCGTGAAGAGGAGAATTTGAAAAAAGAAAAAAGAAAAAGCGGGGCTCTGAAAAGGCTGACGGAAAACCCCCTCCGGCAGGCGTGTAGCCGCAGACCGCTTTCCTGCGCAGATTCAAACCGACAACCCTCCAGATCACTCCGAGCCGCTGCTGTCCGCCATCATGCTTCAGAGGAAGAAGAAAAAAAAAAAAAAAAAAAACGCGTAGTGACACTGCAGTTAACCCAGAGCCCCTTTAACCCCGCGCTCGCCCGGCTCTCAGCCCCGGTAAACTGCTGCTTTTATGGATTTCAGTGGGAAAAAAAAAAAAAAAAAAGATTGAAATCGACTTGGCCTGGAGAATCACATTTGATGCCTTACTTAGCTCTGGTTTGGGAGTGTGTGAGTGTGTGTGAGTGTGTGTGAGATCCAGACGTGGAGACGGTTCATGGCTGTACAGCTACATCGACGTCAAACTGTTAAAAAAAGAAAGAAAAAAAATCTCATTGGAAAATGTGAATTCCCTGCAGAGGTTTGAGTGCCAAGGACGTTCACCTTAAATGATGTAACAATCTCAGCTAAATTTGCGGATTTCGAACTTAATCTGCAGGACTGGAAGTGTAAAATGTTCCAACTGCTGCTGAACCTGCTGAGACACCTGTGCTTTTTTTATTTTATTTTATTATTTCACTGCAAGCCTTTAAACTACACGATGGATAGGTTGATTTGTCGATGACGTCTATAAACAGCAGCTTTCCTTTATTAATTTTTTCACAAGCCAACAGAACTTAAAGTCGCCTCACAGATCCCAGTGTCACCACGATATTCTGGCTCTCTATTGGCTCGCCGCATTCATACCCAGGTGCTTTAATCAACATCCAATGAGGAAGCCCCGGCGCCGCCATCTTTTACAGGCCCGCTGTGCTAAAAATACACGTAATGACAAATATATTGAGAAGACCTTCTAATTGTGTAAGTGCACAATGGTAAAGAGAAAAAAAAAAAATAGTTACCTCAGCCTGCAGATTGGGGATTGTTTCCATTATGGAAGCTGAAGAGACCTCGATCCTCAACAAGCTGGAAAATGGCAGTCCATTTTCCTGCGCTAATGCAAACAACATAGCTCCTCTAAAATCAATGTAATTGGCCAAACCATTTAGTCTGACTGACTATCTTGCAGCGGTGCGATGATGGTGATGTAGTTCCTTCACTCGGGGGGGGTTGGAGGGTGGTGGGGTGGGGGTGACGGATACATTTGCATGTGTAATGCCTTTCAAGCATGTAACCTAAAGTAGATGTGTCAGTTTTTATCCTCAAGTTGCTCCACGGTGAGAATTTTGTGTTGGTTTTTTTTACGATGTCTTTGCGAACGCCGACTTAAATCGTGAGTACGTATAAAAGTCCTGTGACGCTTCGCGGCTTGCGTGAAAGCGTGAAACACTTTTAATTACCTTAATACTGAGAATAGCATGAATTCAGAGAAACGTGAACGACGGTGAAAGAACGTCATATTTATGTGAATATCAATACTAATACAGCAAGAGAAACAAGTTATCAAAGGATTTTTCTATTTTCTTCCTTTTTTTTCCCCTTTTTCCTTTTCTTTTTCCATTTTTTCTTCATTTTTTCCAATAAAAGTAAAACAAAATTAAAAGGGGGGGGGCAGAGAAGGAAAAAAAGGGTAAAAAAACAAAAAAAGAAGGAAGTGTTTTTCCAAACAAATCAGTGTTGGACTTCAATCATCTCGATGGGATTATTTGGTCAATCGGAAAAGAGAACATAAAAACACGCCCAAGTTAACAAATACATGATGGAGAGTTTAAAAGTGAATTACAGCTGCAGGTATTTGTGTTAAAAAGAGTCTAGAAGACGTTTTTGTCCTGAAACACCCCCAGAAAGTTCACTTTCTACCAACTTATTTCTGCAGTTTCTCTTAAATCTTTCTGTCTCTTGACCCGGGCCATCATGACGTGGTTTGCTTCGGCTGCAGTCGAATGAAAAAACAAAAAAAAAAACACCCTTCTAAATGAATGAGCGGGATTCGGTCCACGTTGACACAGCGGGAGATGTTGTGGCCAACAAAGAGCCGGCGCACCTGCTCCTGTCCGTAAACACGTCCACAAAAACCTGAAAAGGAACCGCTTTTGCTCTCAGGATAATTTTTTTAAATGTATATTTATTAAATTTTTTTTCTCTCTCCCCCCCCCAACGTGGCTTCAGGCAGGAGTGCGTCTGCTTGTGTGTGTTTTACATCAAACGCACTTGAGCCGAGGCTATATTTGTCGATGCATTAGAGGCAGCGAGCGGCGGCGGCGCGGCGCTGGAGGCCCTCTCACCACGATCTGTTTGTCAGCGCCCGTGTTTACTGCGTGGAGAATGAATGCAGAACGCCGGATATCCATCACATTAACACAGTTTGATGGCAGTCTGGCACTTTGAGGCAATTCAGTCCGCGGGAAGGCTCTCGTCTCCCACTGGTCCCGGGTTTGTGATTTGATTTTTGATTTTTTTTTCCCTCAAAATGCTTCCGACCGCTCCACGCTGCGTTTTTTTCTTCTTCTTCTTTCCCAAACAAAAATAAATCGAGTAGAACTTCTTTCTCATGTATTGATGGTGGATTTAGCTGGTTTATTGAATTCTCCTACAGGGGGGGGGGGAAAGGTGTTTATTTGGATTTTATTACCGCTGCTTGCTTTTTGTGAAAGTTCATTGTTTTGTCAATTCGAGCCTGAGCATCCAAGTTAAAGTCACTTTTCAACGATATGACTTTCTTCCTGGAGCTGGTTTCTATTCGATTTATAAAGAAACAGATGTAGAATTAGAGAGGAAAAGTCAATCTGACTAAAAACAGAAGAAAAACAGGATTTTATTGAAAGAGTCTGGCTTAAATGTGGATTGTGCTCAACTATCTGTGTGATTAAAGCTGCTTCCACACTGGACTGGACAAAGTACATGGACGTTTTGTGTTTGAAACTCTAAGTGATGTAGCAATGAAAGGTTTTAGCAGAAACACAGATGAGCTTCAGGAAAACTCACAATATTGCTTTAAGAGGAGAATTACCAGTGAGTCGATCTTTATTGTAGATATTAATACCATTATGTGTATTTCCCCTCTGTATTTCAATGTATATAGATATTTATTTATCTATATAAACATGCATAGTCGATTCTCCTGACTTTGTTTAAGTATTTGATTTAATGTTGATGTATTTGTAACTTCTCATCTCCACAGTTATTCTGATAAGAATTCAGAATTATGGAAGTTAAATGAATCTAAATCGACCTCTCTTTCCAGTGATGCTGCAAATGAGTGAGAAAGACACCAAAATATGTCCACCTCCATCATTAATCTGTGAGACGCGCCCGAACTCGGGGTCTGATCTGGACCTGGATCCGGTTCATTGCTCTCATAGAATCATTTTCCTTCCAGCACTTTGTGTTTACGTCAAGTCGTCCGTCTTTGAAATCCCAGCGCGAGCCGCCGCAGCCATCAATCAATCCAATTACCAAAAGGCAGAGCCTGACTTTTAATTCCTTTGTAATCCTTTGTGTCACTCTGACATTTAAAATAAAAAAAATAAAAAAATCACAACATGCATTGGGGTCATTGGCACCTCTATAATCATGGCGAGAGAGAAAAAAAAAAACCCCATTAATATAACATGAGAGACTTTGGACAGTTTGAACATGAAGACGTGAGTGAAATGGAGTTTTTGATGGTTGAGGTGCAGCTAATAACATCTGGCTAACCTCTGTCCGTCGATCTTAACAGGTGGAGCCTCCCAGCTCGCCTCAGTGGAGGTCTTCATTCCACATGATGGCGCCGTTCCTAAGTAACAGCTGGAGAAAGGTCAGAGTGCACACACACACACTGAGCTTCCCCACCGGTCCCACTGGAAAAGGTTTCTGGAGTCCAGTTTCACTTTTCTTTGGTGACGCAATGAGGCAAAAGGTGTTTGAGCTGAATGACGTCACCTGGAGAAGCAGCTTCCTTCTCTCCTTCCCAAAGGGAGTTGGTCGAGCGTCGTTACGCGTTGATATCACGTCGTTCAACCCAAAGCGGAGAAGCTTCTTGTTTGTTTTTATTTAGAAAGATGCTCAGACGTCCCAGACTTCACACCTCCACTGAACAGCACCATGGAGTCCTGCACGTCTCCAGCTATGGCTGGCAACGCTTTGGTTTGATGGGATTCATCAACACATGGCCTGTTGGAGTCATGCAGGACACTTGAAAACAGCTTCTCACAGCCATTATGTTCCACACACACACACACACACACACACACACACACACACACACACACACACACACACACACACACACACACACACACACACACACACACACACACACACACACACACACACACACACTGCCTCAGTGCTCTGGTGAGGGAAGCGGCTGTTTTAAGGTGGATGTCAAGCTCCCTCTAGTGGACACTCTCTGCACACAGCTTTATATATATATATATATATACACACACACACACACGCACACACGCACACACACACACCCACACACACACACATGCGCATACACAATTCTGGCTATTTTAAAGCAGATTTGCATGTTTGTTTGTTAGAAATGTTCTAGTCATTTTAGTTTTTAAGCAGTTTTACTCATTTCTTGTCGTTTTAACCTTTTCCCCCCCTTTAGTTATCAAGCACTTCTTAGCCATGTTTTAAACAAACAATTAACTCTCATGTCAACTCTTTCCTTTTAGTTTCCAGTCCGGCACACGGCTCTGGCGGTCATATCACAGCTTTTCTCGTCTAATATCTGCAGTTGCCTTGATGAACTTTAGTTTTCAGTTCCTTTCGGTGGGTACAGGTACAGGAAACGATCACACTCTGCTCATTCCAAGTCAGTTTCAGTGTAAAATCAGTGTAAAATCCATAATTTCACTGAATACTACAATACAACAATAAGTGCAAGACATTGACAAGACTCAGGTGCAAAACACTATTTAAAATCAATCAAATGAAAGAAAAGGGACATTAAACTTGGTGAAATAACTTATGCAACCTGCATGTGGGAGTTGACAGTAAAACCATTTATATTCAAACTGACGCAGCTTTTTTGATTATTATACTGTGCTGCCATCTAGTGGTTAAAACAGGTCTCACACTATATAGTCTTAACGTTTCTTGATACATGTGTTTTACTTCAATACTGACTTGAGTAAATTTCATTGGAGTGAATTTCAATGCTCCGAATATGATGAAACTCGTGTTTCCTGCAGACTCGACCGGCTCATGACACCAAGATGGATCAATAAAGCGTTTTCTTCTATCACCTGTGGAGGACGCGTTGTTGGTCAGCAGCAAAGTAAATAGGTAACAACTTCCCTTAAACTCAGAAATATAGAACTAAAGTGTATAAAACATGCATATTTCATATCAATAAATCTGAATTTAAAGACACACAGCAGCCTGACTGAAGAAATTTGTTGTAAGAAAAACAAAAACACACTTTAAACAATGTTTTATGTATTAGAAGGGGAAAGAATTGTTTAATATGTTTGTTTTTCAATGGTTCGCCGACGTTTCTCCGCTTGTGCTTGAAGTATTTTAAACTTTCAGAGGGCCTGCAAGTTCTTAAACGTCTCTCCTTCCTCTCAGATTGATGTGAAAAGTATTCACTCGGTTGCTGCAAGGTCAAGAAGTTGCGTGAACAATACTCCTCTCGTTCTTTCTCTCTGTCGTCTCTCTCTCTTATTCTTTCTCCCGTGCGGATGAATGATGTGTTGCGTCATGCCTCTTTTGCAAAACCTACAAGCATCCCTGATTTTTATTAAGTCGAGCCACTTGATGCGTAAAGGAATGTGGTGAGGTGTGATATAATTAAAGGCCAAATTTAATGCATTTCTACTGGAAAATGTGTCGTCAAAGCAGTTTTATTAAAATTCTCAAGATGCCAAGCGTGTCACACGTGTGGCTTCTAACTGTACTTCAATCCAGCAGGCGGGAAAGTGGGGAAACATCCCAAAAAACTACAACTGGCACTCGGTAGAGCGCACACCTTTGCCACCGCCACATTGGTCACCATGGAAACCAATAACAAGGTTATTTGATCCACCACGCCACTCCTTCCATCATGGTCGTCTGAATGTTTCTCACGTTATCACTGTTTGACACTGATGTACACACATTTTACAATGTCTGTGCCCCCCACCCCCCATCCTGACCTTTGACCCCAGACTGCTGACCAGGGTAATGATGTCACTTCGTTAAAACTAAACACACCTTGACCTTTGACCTTTGACCCAGTAACTCAAAATGTAATGCAATTCCATTCAGGAGTCTTAGTGTAACATTGGTAAAAAAAAAAAATACATGCATAGAAACCAGTAAATAAATGAATACACACCGACGAAAACATGACTTTGTTCTAATCAGATGATTGTAATACCACATTCTGCCACCCGATGGTGTATTCAGTCACTTAAGCGCAAGAAGCAGCAGATTGTGGTTCTTTGCAGGAACTCAAAGTTTCACTGCCGCCGCCCAGATTCCACCGAAATCCTACAAACAGGCCGAAAGTGCGTCACGTCACAATGAGCCAGTTCATCAGCACCGCCTGCTCAGAACGAACCTCCGACACCGAGACTTTGTTTTCAGGACTTAATTCAACGTTCACCTGCAAAGGAACCTGCGCTGTCGTGCGCAGATTTACCATTTTGCTTAATTATAACACTAAGGAACATTCTAATTTGACATCTACTGTTGATAATAACCTGTTCTCTGCAACCTGTGGCTCTTTAGCGCCGTTGTAATGGTTCCCTGAAGTAGGTTTAAAAAATGAGTTATTGTCCTCATTTGCACTATTTTCTTTAAAGAGCTTTTATCTTCTGGCTAAAAATAGCTGGAAAAAAAAGGTAAAGCAGCCAAACTAGTAATAATTACATCATGAACAACAAATAAGAAATAAGTTTAAACGGCGAAAATGGTGAAAAAAAGAAGCCGAAACGTCTCAAATAAAAGCAAAAACAAATGAGTCAAAATGGCTTAAAGGATTGAAATCAAAAAGTGAAATAGATGAAGGAGACCCCAGGCAGAATAGCTCCTGCAATAAGTCAGAAGCTAATGGGGCTCTCAATAAAATGAAATGAAATGAAAAAAAAAAAATCAAAACGACAGTCAAGAGAGTGAAAACAGTCAAAGCTGACATCTACAACAACTAAACTTACTTAGAAAAAAAGAAAAAAAAACCTACAATAAGCACCAAAAAGTTCTAAATTGAAGTGTAGAAACGTTCAATAGATTTAAATAAATTAAAAAGTAAATTTCCCCTCCAGACAAAAGTATTTGGTGGAAACGTCACAAAAGTGTCTCCTTTTGTCATAAAGGCTGCAGACGACGGGACTTGTCTCATTCTGACGGAAGCTTCTTTTAATAACTGAAAACAAAACAAAACCAAAAGACAACAAGAGTGCACGTGAAGTGCACGCCAGCAGCTCAACTTCCATGGAAGTTAATTCACTCTGAACTTTACCTTTATTTTTTCCCACCTGCAGATCCCCGTCAAGTCGGTCCTTTCATCCGGGACGAAGTACATCCAATAGATTCCTCACTGGTACGTCCAGTCCGGGTGAAAACATCCCGCAGCATCTCGGCTTGACGTCACCCCTCCACCGGCATCACTTCTTCTTCTTCTTCTTCTCCTCCACCTTCGTCGTCAAGCGACAAAACGGAAGGGGGTTGAAAAATTCTGACGATGCGATGCGTCCGCACCTGTTGGCTGGTAAAGTTTTTAATTTTCCTTCTTGTCGCAGGCTCAAGAGAGAGAGAGAGAGACGAGGAGAGAACAGGAGGATGGAGAGCGGAGGAGTGCAGCATCCGGTCGTCTCTCAACCAGGAAGATGAATGGAGAGCCTGCCGCCCTGCCTCCTTTTATATTGTCTCTTTCTCTCTCTCTCTCTCGCTCTCTCTCTCTCCCTGCTGCCTCACTTTGGCTTTTACCCTGGCTTCAATGCGTGTGTGTGTGTGTGTGTGTGTGTGTTTGTGTGTGTGTGTGTGTGTGTGTGTGTGTGTAGAGACCTCTTTCAGAGCAGCAGGAATATATTATAACCCAAACAAAAGGAGCGGGCTTATTGTTTATGAATTACCAGCCTTCCAAAGCCAACAAAGGCCCCTATTTTCATAGAAAACTCCATTTTCATTTCAGCTCCATTTGATTACCAGAGCAAAGAAAAATAAAACGGGCCTCTCCGGTCGGAGCGTCCCGAAGGGATTCATTCCTCCTTCTCTCACTCATTCAACTCCGCTGAAAAGGTTCCTTTATTGCTTTCTTTTCAGGACCGACGTCAAATGGGCTTTTAGGAGTAAACCAATGACAAAAATTATTGCTTGGCCATTTTCTACAATAAGGGGACCGGGGGCGGGGGGGCGGGGGGGGGGGGGGGGGTCCTGTGTTGTCTTTGTCATCTTTCTTTCTCTTTTCTTTTGCTCCTTTCTGTGACTGGAGATGAAAATTGCAGAGGCTGAAAATTAATGGCAAGGCTTTGGAGCGAATGGAGGGAGTGTGTGTGGGGGGGGGTGGGGGGCAACAATACACGTCAAATATAAATTATCGCTGGCTATTCAACACGGGGACGGTACAGTACGGCCCGAGAGGGAGCAGCCGTCACTGAACAGGTACCTGTTGTTGGTTCCAGGCCCGCGGAAACAATGCGACCTCCGGCGACTCGCTGCCACTTCGCCCACAAAGCGGCCGTCAGTCATGCACGCGAGACCTTTAGTGGACGCGTGCACGCCGGTCACAGACGTTATGCAACACGCCACCTTAAAGTCGCAGGATATGATGTGGGAAATACAGACTGAATATGTGCAGACTTTTGTCACTTTACCGCGAAATGAGTGCAGCGGTTACTTGTGTTGACGACTCCGTTTGTCCCGGGAAAATATTAATTTCTGTAACATTTCAGGAAAAACAGGGAAATCCGGCAAAAGCCAATGAAAATTGGGCAAATTTGATGTTTTTAGCATTTGCGATCGACCAGGTCAAAGGTCAAACGGCCAGGAAACACTTTTAAATTCTGAATTATTGGAGGCAATATGTTGTGAGACAGAGCAGAGGTACAGTACGGCTCGTTATGGACACACTGGAGCGCCACCGTGAGCCGTCAGTCAGCACTGCGGTAAGGAAGCTGCTGTTAGCCGCCCACTGCTAACTCACGCTGCTAACTCTGTTAGCCGCCCGCTGCTAACGCACACTGTAACTCCGTTAGCTGCCCACTGCTAATTCACACTCCTAACTCCACTCTCCTCCTGCTGCTAACTCACACTGCTAACTCTGTTAGCCACCCGCTGCTAACTCATGCTGCTAACTCATGCTGCTAACTCTGTTAGCCGCCTGCTGCTAACTCACACTGCTAACTCTGTTAGCCGCCCGCTGCTAACTCCACAGCTAAAATCTTGGGTCGCCAGGTATCCAGGAACACTGGTGTGGGAACGTTTATCAGTGTTTCGCACCTGACAGGCTCGTAGGAAAAGGGGTGTTGGCGAAGGTATGTGCCATTTGTCAGTTTTTGTACTTTATTTATTGAAAAGAAATCACCGTATTGTGGGAATTGGTACACGAAGACTTTAACTACGTCTTGTGACATTTTGAGAGTATTTTGTACCCGTATTGTTAGAATGAGTCCTTCCTTTGTATCACCTGAGCTGCCTCTGAAGAAAGCATGAATAATGCCAGCCCACGTTGAAAGTTGAAGATGCTTTTTCATCTCTCACTTTGCCTCCTGTGTTTTTTTTTTTTTGTTTTTTTTTTCTTTCTCCCGGATGACATTTTTTTTTGGGGCTCAAGACAAAAGGTGAACCAATCAATTATTCCCCTTGCGCGGCTGCTGTTGTGAAAGGCGTTGACATTTGAGCTTTCCAGACGACATCTGCAAATTTATATGCCTTCCATTGTGAGAGGCAGCCGGCTCGTATCAAAGGCTGTAAAAGGCCTTGTCAATTTCATAAGGACAACTCCACAAAGACTTCTTTCTTCTCTGTTGATATGGGGAATAATGCTCCTCACTGGTGTCCTGCCAGAAGCTCTCGGCAATCTGGCCATGTGATGTTATTGATTGCATTGATAACAGACTTCTGCCATGGCAACCATCAACCTGTCAGTGATGCTTTGTGAGACGCCACGGATACACACTCGGGCGTCACATTCAGCAAAAAGAAAGAAAAAAGCACCTGTGTGATGGAGACCGTGAGTGCAGAGCATGTAAAGACTGTGTGGCAACACATTTTAGCCTTCAGCGTCTCACCTTCTGACAGACGTAGACGTTTATCTGTTCTCCACCTTCTCCACCCGCAAAAGACTCACACCTGCCTGAGGACGGAATGTGTTTTTCTCTGCAGAGGTTGATGAGAAGCGTCACCAGAAGAAGAGAGCAAGACCACCTGATGAGATGATGTGGGGGAAAGATCCCATGTAGGAAAGGAGAAGCATGCCCAGTGTTAAATCAGTGATGTTTTTATGTGTTTACATAAAATAGAAGACAATCCGAGCCTTACAGTAGCAATTAGGGACATGATTAAAGTTAAAAGTAGAACGATTTGGGGATTGATTAGTTGGTCTATCATGAATGAAAATGTGTTGCACTGTCTGATGATCTGGTGTGCCGTGTGAAAAAGATGGACCAGGAGGAGACATGGGCGTTGATGACACCACCGACCAACATCCACTGAAGTTGAAGCAGCTCAGGAAGAAATGATTTAGGACTTGGCCGTTGGATCCTGAAGCGAAAGACCAATGACTCTCGGCAAGAATCTTTGTAATGCTCCGAAAGAAGACGTTTTTGAAGTGCACAAGAAGTAGGAAACAAACGTTGACATCCTCAAGCCTGATCTCAACAGCTCCCCTGAGAATTTCCATGATGAACTTGATAATAAAGAATGTGATGCATTTGTCTGAAATGTGTTATGTTGCGGAGAAGAAAACAGCTTCTTGTTTGTAAACGGATGTGCAAGTGGGAGATCTTCCTCTTCCAAGTGTTAGCGGAGCGGAGAAGCAACGGCCGGCCTCTACGAACTGCCTGTTCGTTGTTAATAGATACTTGCGTGAACCTTTTGCTGTCTGTTGACCTTCGCCAGACACAGTTTTGGATGCATGCAGGATATTTAAGTAAGGCAAAATGAGAAAGTTTGGGAGGGTGATAGAAATTGGTCCGAAAAAAAATGTAAGGCAAAATAAGTGAAAATATGACAAAGTGAGATAGTGATGGAAATGGGTCAGAAATGATGGTAAGACAATAGTAAGGCTATTAAAAGGCTTATTGGGGTGAAAATGTAACATTTTGGGAACTTTACAGTCATTTGTCCGAGAAAAAAAAAACGTGAGTCAAAAGTATGGCAAAATAAGTAAAAATAGGAATTATAGAGAAAGTGATGGAAATGGGGCAGAAATGATGGTAAGACAATAGTAAGGCTATTAAAAGGCGTATTGGGGTGGAAATTTAACATTTTGGGAACTTTACAGTCATTTGTCCGAGAAAAAAAAAACGTAAGGCAAAATAAGTAAAAAGAGGAAATATTGGGAAAGTGATGGAAATGGGTCAGAAATGATGGTAAGACTATAGTAAGGCTATTAAAAGGCGTATTGGGGTGAAAATCTAACATTTTAGGAACTTTACGGTCATTTGTCCGAAAAAAAAAAACGTGAGTCAAACGTATGGCAAAATAAGTAAAAAGAGGAAATATTGGGAAAGTGATGGAAATGGGTCAGAAATGATGGTAAGACAATAGTAAGGCTATTAAAAGGCTTATTGGGGTGAAAATGTAACATTTTGGGAACTTTACAGTCATTTGTCCGAGAAAAAAAAACGTAAGTCAAACGTATGGCAAAATAAGTAAAAATAGGAATTATTGGGAAAGTGATGGAAATGGGTCAGAAATGATGGTAAGACTATAGTAAGGCTATTAAAAGGCTTATTGGGGTGAAAATGTAACATTTTGGGAACTTTACAGTCATTTGTCCGAGAAAAAAAAACGTAAGTCAAACGTATGGCAAAATAAGTAAAAATAGGAATTATTGGGAAAGTGATGGAAATGGGTCAGAAATGATGGTAAGACTATAGTAAGGCTATTAAAAGGCTTATTGGGGTGAAAATGTAACATTTTGGGAACTTTACAGTCATTTGTCCGAGAAAAAAAAACGTAAGTCAAACGTATGGCAAAATAAGTAAAAATAGGAAATATTGGGAAAGTGATGGAAATGGGTCAGAAATGATGGTAAGACTATAGTAAGGCTATTAAAAGGCTTATTGGGGTGAAAATTTGACATTTTGGGAACTTTACAGTCATTTGTCCGAGAAAAAAAAACGTAAGTCAAACGTATGGCAAAATAAGTAAAAATAGGAATTATTGGGAAAGTGATGGAAATGGGTCAGAAATGATGGTAAGACTATAGGAAGGCTATTAAAAGGCGTATTGGGGTGGAAATTTAACATTTTGGGAACTTTACAGTCATTTGTCCGAGAAAAAAAAACGTAAGTCAAACGTATGGCAAAATAAGTAAAAATAGGAATTATAGAGAAAGTGATGGAAATGGGTCAGAAATGATGGTAAGACAATAGTAAGGCTATTAAAAGGCTTATTGGGGTGAAAATGTAACATTTTGGGAACTTTACAGTCATTTGTCCGAGAAAAAAAAACGTAAGTCAAACGTATGGCAAAATAAGTAAAAATAGGAAATATTGGGAAAGTGATGGAAATGGGTCAGAAATGATGGTAAGACTATAGTAAGGCTATTAAAAGGCTTATTGGGGTGACAATTTGACATTTTGGGAACTTTACAGTCATTTGTCCGAGAAAAAAAAACGTAAGTCAAACGTATGGCAAAATAAGTAAAAATAGGAATTATAGAGAAAGTGATGGAAATGGGTCAGAAATGATGGTAAGACTATAGTAAGGCTATTAAAAGGCGTATTGGGGTGGAAATTTAACATTTTGGGAACTTTACAGTCATTTGTCCGAGAAAAAAAAAACGTAAGGCAAAATAAGTAAAAAGAGGAAATATTGGGAAAGTGATGGAAATGGGTCAGAAATGATGGTAAGACTATAGTAAGGCTATTAAAAGGCATATTGGGGTGAAAATCTAACATTTTAGGAACTTTACAGTCATTTGTCCGAGAAAAAAAAACGTAAGTCAAACGTATGGCAAAATAAGTAAAAATAGGAATTATAGAGAAAGTGATGGAAATGGGTCAGAAATGATGGTAAGACTATAGTAAGGCTATTAAAAGGCTTTTTGGGGTGAAAATCTAACATTTTAGGAACTTTACGGTCATTTGTCCGAAAAAAAAAAACGTGAGTCAAACGTATGGCAAAATCAGCAAAAATAGGAATTATTGGGAAAGTGATGGAAATGGGTCAGAAATGATGGTAAGACTATAGTAAGGCTATTAAAAGGCTTATTGGGGTGAAAATTTAACATTTTGGGAACTTTACAGTGGTTTGTCCGAGAAAAAAAAACGTAAGTCAAACGTATGGCAAAATAAGTAAAAATAGGAATTATTGGGAAAGTGATGTAAATGGGTCAGAAATGATGGTAAGACTATAGTAAGGCTATTAAAAGGCTTATTGGGGTGAAAATTTGACATTTTGGGAACTTTACAGTGGTTTGTCCGAGAAAAAAAAACGTAAGTCAAACGTATGGCAAAATAAGTAAAAATAGGAATTATTGGGAAAGTGATGGAAATGGGTCAGAAATGATGGTAAGACTATAGAAAGGCTATTAAAAGGCTTTTTGGGGTGAAAATCTAACATTTTAGGAACTTTACGGTCATTTGTCCGAAAAAAAAAAAAACGTGAGTCAAACGTATGGCAAAATAAGTAAAAATAGGAATTATTGGGAAAGTGATGGAAATGGGTCAGAAATGATGGTAAGACTATAGTAAGGCTATTAAAAGGCTTATTGGGGTGAAAATTTGACATTTTGGGAACTTTACAGTCATTTGTCCGAGAAAAAAAAACGTAAGTCAAACGTATGGCAAAATAAGTAAAAATAGGAATTATTGGGAAAGTGATGTAAATGGGTCAGAAATGATGGTAAGACTATAGTAAGGCTATTAAAAGGCTTATTGGGGTGAAAATTTGACATTTTGGGAACTTTACAGTGGTTTGTCCGAGAAAAAAAAACGTAAGTCTGGCAAAATAAGTAAAAATAGGAATTATTGGGAAAGTGATGGAAATGGGTCAGAAATGATGGTAAGACTATAGTAAGGCTATTAAAAGGCTTTTTGGGGTGAAAATCTAACATTTTAGGAACTTTACGGTCATTTGTCCGAAAAAAAAAAAACGTGAGTCAAACGTATGGCAAAATCAGCAAAAATAGGAATTATTGGGAAAGTGATGGAAATGGGTCAGAAATGATGGTAAGACTATAGTAAGGCTATTAAAAGGCTTATTGGGGTGAAAATTTAACATTTTGGGAACTTTACAGTCATTTGTCCGAAAAAAAAAAACGTAAGTCAAACGTATGGCAAAATAAGTAAAAATAGGAATTATAGAGAAAGTGATGGAAATGGGTCAGAAATGATGGTAAGACTATAGTAAGGCTATTAAAAGGCTTTTTGGGGTGAAAATCTAACATTTTAGGAACTTTACGGTCATTTGTCCGAAAAAAAAAAACGTGAGTCAAACGTATGGCAAAATCAGCAAAAATAGGAATTATTGGGAAAGTGATGGAAATGGGTCAGAAATGATGGTAAGACTATAGTAAGGCTATTAAAAGGCTTATTGGGGTGAAAATTTAACATTTTGGGAACTTTACGGTCATTTGTCTGGAAAAAAAAAACGTAAGTCAAACGTATGGCAAAATAAGTAAAAAGAGGAAGTATTGGGAAAGTGATGGAAATGGGTCAGAAATGATGGTAAGACTATAGTAAGGCTATTAAAAGGCTTATTGGGGTGAACATTTAACATTTTGGGAACTTTACAGTCATTTGTCCGAGAAAAAAAAAACATAAGTCAAACGTATGGCAAAATAAGTAAAAATAGGAATTATAGAGAAAGTGATGGAAATGGGTCAGAAATGATGGTAAGACTATAGTAAGGCTATTAAAAGGCTTTTTGGGGTGAAAATCTAACATTTTAGGAACTTTACGGTCATTTGTCCGAAAAAAAAAAACGTGAGTCAAACGTATGGCAAAATCAGCAAAAATAGGAAGTATTGGGAAAGTGATGGAAATGGGTCAGAAATGATGGTAAGACTATAGTAAGGCTATTAAAAGGCTTATTGGGGTGAACATTTAACATTTTGGGAACTTTACAGTCATTTGTCCGAGAAAAAAAAAACATAAGTCAAACGTATGGCAAAATAAGTAAAAATAGGAATTATAGAGAAAGTGATGGAAATGGGTCAGAAATGATGGTAAGACTATAGTAAGGCTATTAAAAGGCTTTTTGGGGTGAAAATCTAACATTTTAGGAACTTTACGGTCATTTGTCCGAAAAAAAAAAACGTGAGTCAAACGTATGGCAAAATCAGCAAAAATAGGAATTATTGGGAAAGTGATGGAAATGGGTCAGAAATGATGGTAAGACTATAGTAAGGCTATTAAAAGGCTTATTGGGGTGAACATTTAACATTTTGGGAACTTTACAGTCATTTGTCCGAGAAAAAAAAAACGTAAGGCAAAATAAGTAAAAAGAGGAAATATTGGGAAAGTGATGGAAATGGGTCAGAAATGATGGTAAGACTATAGTAAGGCTATTAAAAGGCTTATTGGGGTGAAAATTTAACATTTTGGGAACTTTACAGTCATTTGTCCGGAAAAAAAAAATGTAAGTCAAACGTATGGTAAAATCAGTAAAAATAGGAAATATGCGGAAAGTGATGGAAATGGGTCAGAAATGATGGTAAGACTATAGTAAGGCTATTAAAAGGCTTATTGGGGTGAAAATTTGACATTTTGGGAACTTTACAGTGGTTTGTCCGAGAAAAAAAAACGTATGGCAAAATAAGTAAAAATAGGAATTATTGGGAAAGTGATGGAAATGGGTCAGAAATGATGGTAAGACTATAGTAAGGCTATTAAAAGGCTTTTTGGGGTGAAAATCTAACATTTTAGGAACTTTACGGTCATTTGTCCGAAAAAAAAAAAAACGTGAGTCAAACGTATGGCAAAATAAGTAAAAATAGGAATTATTGGGAAAGTGATGGAAATGGGTCAGAAATGATGGTAAGACTATAGTAAGGCTATTAAAAGGCTTATTGGGGTGAAAATTTAACATTTTGGGAACTTTACAGTCATTTGTCCGAAAAAAAAACGTAAGTCAAACGTATGGCAAAATAAGTAAAAAGAGGAATTATTGGGAAAGTGATGGAAATGGGTCAGAAATGATGGTAAGACTATAGTAAGGCTATTAAAAGGCTTATTGGGGTGAAAATTTAACATTTTGGGAACTTTACAGTCATTTGTCCGAGAAAAAAAAACGTAAGTCAAACGTATGGCAAAATAAGTAAAAATAGGAATTATTGGGAAAGTGATGGAAATGGGTCAGAAATGATGGTAAGACTATAGTAAGGCTATTAAAAGGCTTATTGGGGTGAACATTTAACATTTTAGGAACTTTACGGTCATTTGTCCGAAAAAAAAAAAACGTGAGTCAAACGTATGGCAAAATCAGCAAAAATAGGAATTATTGGGAAAGTGATGTAAATGGGTCAGAAATGATGGTAAGACTATAGTAAGGCTATTAAAAGGCTTATTGGGGTGAAAATTTGACATTTTGGGAACTTTACAGTCATTTGTCCGAGAAAAAAAAACGTAAGTCAAACGTATGGCAAAATAAGTAAAAATAGGAATTATAGAGAAAGTGATGGAAATGGGTCAGAAATGATGGTAAGACTATAGTAAGGCTATTAAAAGGCTTATTGGGGTGAAAATTTAACATTTTGGGAACTTTACAGTCATTTGTCCGAAAAAAAAAAAACGTAAGTCAAACGTATGGCAAAATAAGTAAAAATAGGAATTATTGGGAAAGTGATGGAAATGGGTCAGAAATGATGGTAAGACTATAGTAAGGCTATTAAAAGGCTTATTGGGGTGAACATTTAACATTTTGGGAACTTTACAGTCATTTGTCCGAGAAAAAAAAACGTAAGTCAAACGTATGGCAAAATAAGTAAAAATAGGAATTATAGAGAAAGTGATGGAAATGGGTCAGAAATGATGGTAAGACTATAGTAAGGCTATTAAAAGGCTTATTGGGGTGAAAATTTAACATTTTGGGAACTTTACAGTCATTTGTCCGAGAAAAAAAAAACGTGAGTCAAAAGTATGGCAAAATAAGTAAAAATAGGAATTATAGAGAAAGTGATGGAAATGGGTCAGAAATGATGGTAAGACTATAGTAAGGCTATTAAAAGGCTTATTGGGGTGAAAATTTAACATTTTGGGAACTTTACAGTCATTTGTCCGAAAAAAAAAACGTAAGTCAAACGTATGGCAAAATAAGTAAAAATAGGAATTATTGGGAAAGTGATGGAAATGGGTCAGAAATGATGGTAAGACTATAGTAAGGCTATTAAAAGGCTTATTGGGGTGAAAATTTAACATTTTGGGAACTTTACAGTCATTTGTCCGAAAAAAAAAAACGTAAGTCAAACGTATGGCAAAATAAGTAAAAATAGGAATTATTGGGAAAGTGATGGAAATGGGTCAGAAATGATGGTAAGACTATAGTAAGGCTATTAAAAGGCGTATTGGGGTGGAAATTTAACATTTTGGGAACTTTACAGTCATTTGTCCGAGAAAAAAAAAAACGTAAGTCATGGCAAAATATGTAAAAAGAGGAAATATTGGGAAAGTGATGGAAATGGGTCAGAAATGATGGTAAGACAATAGTAAGGCTATTAAAAGGCTTATTGGGGTGAAAATGTAACATTTTGGGAACTTTACAGTCATTTGTCCGAGAAAAAAAAACGTAAGTCAAACGTATGGCAAAATAAGTAAAAATAGGAATTATAGAGAAAGTGATGGAAATGGGTCAGAAATGATGGTAAGACTATAGTAAAGCTATTAAAAGGCTTATTGGGGTGAAAATTTAACATTTTAGCAACTTTACGGTCATTTGTCCGAGAAAAAAAAAACGTGAGTCAAACGTATGGCAAAATCAGCAAAAATAGGAATTATTGGGAAAGTGATGGAAATGGGTCAGAAATGATGGTAAGACTATAGTAAGGCTATTAAAAGGCTTATTGGGGTGAACATTTAACATTTAGGGAACTTTACAGTCATTTGTCCGAGAAAAAAAAAACGTAAGGCAAAATAAGTAAAAAGAGGAATTATTGGGAAAGTGATGGAAATGGGTCAGAAATGATGGTAAGACTATAGTAAGGCTATTAAAAGGCTTATTGGGGTGAAAATTTAACATTTTGGGAACTTTACAGTCATTTGTCCGAGAAAAAAAAACGTAAGTCAAACGTATGGCAAAATAAGTAAAAATAGGAATTATTGGGAAAGTGATGGAAATGGGTCAGAAATGATGGTAAGACTATAGTAAGGCTATTAAAAGGCTTATTGGGGTGAACATTTAACATTTTAGGAACTTTACGGTCATTTGTCCGAAAAAAAAAAAACGTGAGTCAAACGTATGGCAAAATCAGCAAAAATAGGAATTATTGGGAAAGTGATGTAAATGGGTCAGAAATGATGGTAAGACTATAGTAAGGCTATTAAAAGGCTTATTGGGGTGAAAATTTGACATTTTGGGAACTTTACAGTCATTTGTCCGAGAAAAAAAAACGTAAGTCAAACGTATGGCAAAATAAGTAAAAATAGGAATTATAGAGAAAGTGATGGAAATGGGTCAGAAATGATGGTAAGACTATAGTAAGGCTATTAAAAGGCTTATTGGGGTGAAAATTTAACATTTTGGGAACTTTACAGTCATTTGTCCGAAAAAAAAAAACGTAAGTCAAACGTATGGCAAAATAAGTAAAAATAGGAATTATTGGGAAAGTGATGGAAATGGGTCAGAAATGATGGTAAGACTATAGTAAGGCTATTAAAAGGCTTATTGGGGTGAACATTTAACATTTTAGGAACTTTACGGTCATTTGTCCGAGAAAAAAAAACGTGAGTCAAATGTATGGCAAAATAAGTAAAAATAGGAATTATAGAGAAAGTGATGGAAATGGGTCAGAAATGATGGTAAGACTATAGTAAAGCTATTAAAAGGCTTATTGGGGTGAAAATTTAACATTTTAGCAACTTTACGGTCATTTGTCCGAGAAAAAAAAAACGTGAGTCAAAAGTATGGCAAAATAAGTAAAAATAGGAATTATAGAGAAAGTGATGGAAATGGGTCAGAAATGATGGTAAGACTATAGTAAGGCTATTAAAAGGCTTATTGGGGTGAAAATGTAACATTTTGGGAACTTTACAGTCATTTGTCCGAAAAAAAAAAACGTGAGTCAAACGTATGGCAAAATAAGTAAAAATAGGAATTATTGGGAAAGTGATGGAAATGGGTCAGAAATGATGGTAAGACTATAGTAAGGCTATTAAAAGGCTTATTGGGGTGAACATTTAACATTTTAGGAACTTTACGGTCATTTGTCCGAGAAAAAAAAACGTGAGTCAAATGTATGGCAAAATAAGTAAAAATAGGAATTATAGAGAAAGTGATGGAAATGGGTCAGAAATGATGGTAAGACTATAGTAAGGCTATTAAAAGGCTTATTGGGGTGAAAATTTAACATTTTGGGAACTTTACAGTCATTTGTCCGAGAAAAAAAAAAACGTAAGTCAAACGTATGGCAAAATAAGTAAAAAGAGGAAATATTGGGAAAGTGATGGAAATGGGTCAGAAATGATGGTAAGACTATAGTAAGGCTATTAAAAGGCTTATTGGGGTGAAAATTTAACATTTTGGGAACTTTACAGTCATTTGTCCGAAAAAAAAAAAAACGTAAGTCAAACGTATGACAAAATAAGTAAAAATAGGAATTATTGGGAAAGTGATGGAAATGGGTCAGAAATGATGGTAAGACTATAGTAAGGCTATTAAAAGGCTTTTTGGGGTGAAAATCTAACATTTTAGGAACTTTACGGTCATTTGTCCGAAAAAAAAAAAACGTGAGTCAAACGTATGGCAAAATCAGCAAAAATAGGAATTATTGGGAAAGTGATGTAAATGGGTCAGAAATGATGGTAAGACTATAGTAAGGCTATTAAAAGGCTTATTGGGGTGAAAATTTGACATTTTGGGAACTTTACAGTGGTTTGTCCGAGAAAAAAAAACGTAAGTCAAACGTATGGCAAAATAAGTAAAAATAGGAATTATTGGGAAAGTGATGGAAATGGGTCAGAAATGATGGTAAGACTATAGTAAGGCTATTAAAAGGCTTTTTGGGGTGAAAATCTAACATTTTAGGAACTTTACGGTCATTTGTCCGAAAAAAAAAAAAACGTGAGTCAAACGTATGGCAAAATCAGCAAAAATAGGAATTATTGGGAAAGTGATGGAAATGGGTCAGAAATGATGGTAAGACTATAGTAAGGCTATTAAAAGGCTTATTGGGGTGAAAATGTAACATTTTGGGAACTTTACAGTCATTTGTCCGAGAAAAAAAAACGTAAGTCAAACGTATGGCAAAATAAGTAAAAATAGGAATTATAGAGAAAGTGATGGAAATGGGTCAGAAATGATGGTAAGACAATAGTAAGGCTATTAAAAGGCTTATTGGGGTGAAAATTTAACATTTTGGGAACTTTACAGTCATTTGTCCGAGAGAAAAAAAACGTGAGTCAAAAGTATGGCAAAATCAGCAAAAATAGGAATTATTGGGAAAGTGATGGAAATGGGTCAGAAATGATGGTAAGACTATAGTAAGGCTATTAAAAGGCTTATTGGGGTGAAAATTTAACATTTAGGGAACTTTACAGTCATTTGTCCGAGAAAAAAAAAACGTGAGTCAAAAGTATGGCAAAATAAGTAAAAATAGGAATTATAGAGAAAGTGATGGAAATGGGTCAGAAATGATGGTAAGACTATAGTAAGGCTATTAAAAGGCTTATTGGGGTGAAAATGTAACATTTTGGGAACTTTACAGTCATTTGTCCGAAAAAAAAAAACGTGAGTCAAACGTATGGCAAAATAAGTAAAAATAGGAATTATTGGGAAAGTGATGGAAATGGGTCAGAAATGATGGTAAGACTATAGTAAGGCTATTAAAAGGCTTATTGGGGTGAAAATCTAACATTTTAGGAACTTTACGGTCATTTGTCCGAAAAAAAAAAACGTGAGTCAAACGTATGGCAAAATCAGCAAAAACAGGAATTATTGGGAAAGTGATGGAAATGGGTCAGAAATTATGGTAAGACTATAGTAAGGCTATTAAAAGGCTTATTGGGGTGAACATTTAACATTTTGGGAACTTTACAGTCATTTGTCCGAGAAAAAAAAAACGTGAGTCAAACGTATGGCAAAATCAGCAAAAATAGGAATTATTGGCAAAGTGATGGAAATGGGTCAGAAATGATGGTAAGACTATAGTAAGGCTATTAAAAGGCTTATTGGGGTGAAAATTTAACATTTTGGGAACTTTACAGTCATTTGTCCGAAAAAAAAACGTAAGTCAAACGTATGGCAAAATAAGTAAAAAGAGGAATTATTGGGAAAGTGATGGAAATGGGTCAGAAATGATGGTAAGACTATAGTAAGGCTATTAAAAGGCTTATTGGGGTGAAAATTTAACATTTTGGGAACTTTACAGTCATTTGTCTGAGAAAAAAAAACGTAAGTCAAACGTATGGCAAAATAAGTAAAAATAGGAATTATTGGGAAAGTGATGGAAATGGGTCAGAAATGATGGTAAGACTATAGTAAGGCTATTAAAAGGCTTATTGGGGTGAACATTTAACATTTTAGGAACTTTACGGTCATTTGTCCGAAAAAAAAAAAACGTGAGTCAAACGTATGGCAAAATCAGCAAAAATAGGAATTATTGGGAAAGTGATGTAAATGGGTCAGAAATGATGGTAAGACTATAGTAAGGCTATTAAAAGGCTTATTGGGGTGAAAATTTGACATTTTGGGAACTTTACAGTCATTTGTCCGAGAAAAAAAAACGTAAGTCAAACGTATGGCAAAATAAGTAAAAATAGGAATTATAGAGAAAGTGATGGAAATGGGTCAGAAATGATGGTAAGACTATAGTAAGGCTATTAAAAGGCTTATTGGGGTGAAAATTTAACATTTTGGGAACTTTACAGTCATTTGTCCGAAAAAAAAAAAACGTAAGTCAAACGTATGGCAAAATAAGTAAAAATAGGAATTATTGGGAAAGTGATGGAAATGGGTCAGAAATGATGGTAAGACTATAGTAAGGCTATTAAAAGGCTTATTGGGGTGAACATTTAACATTTTGGGAACTTTACAGTCATTTGTCCGAGAAAAAAAAACGTAAGTCAAACGTATGGCAAAATAAGTAAAAATAGGAATTATAGAGAAAGTGATGGAAATGGGTCAGAAATGATGGTAAGACTATAGTAAGGCTATTAAAAGGCTTATTGGGGTGAAAATTTAACATTTTGGGAACTTTACAGTCATTTGTCCGAGAAAAAAAAAACGTGAGTCAAAAGTATGGCAAAATAAGTAAAAATAGGAATTATAGAGAAAGTGATGGAAATGGGTCAGAAATGATGGTAAGACTATAGTAAGGCTATTAAAAGGCTTATTGGGGTGAAAATTTAACATTTTGGGAACTTTACAGTCATTTGTCCGAAAAAAAAAAACGTAAGTCAAACGTATGGCAAAATAAGTAAAAATAGGAATTATTGGGAAAGTGATGGAAATGGGTCAGAAATGATGGTATGACTATAGTAAGGCTATTAAAAGGCTTATTGGGGTGAAAATTTAACATTTTGGGAACTTTACAGTCATTTGTCCGAAAAAAAAAAACGTAAGTCAAACGTATGGCAAAATAAGTAAAAATAGGAATTATTGGGAAAGTGATGGAAATGGGTCAGAAATGATGGTAAGACTATAGTAAGGCTATTAAAAGGCGTATTGGGGTGGAAATTTAACATTTTGGGAACTTTACAGTCATTTGTCCGAGAAAAAAAAAAACGTAAGTCATGGCAAAATATGTAAAAAGAGGAAATATTGGGAAAGTGATGGAAATGGGTCAGAAATGATGGTAAGACAATAGTAAGGCTATTAAAAGGCTTATTGGGGTGAAAATGTAACATTTTGGGAACTTTACAGTCATTTGTCCGAGAAAAAAAAACGTAAGTCAAACGTATGGCAAAATAAGTAAAAATAGGAATTATAGAGAAAGTGATGGAAATGGGTCAGAAATGATGGTAAGACTATAGTAAAGCTATTAAAAGGCTTATTGGGGTGAAAATTTAACATTTTAGCAACTTTACGGTCATTTGTCCGAGAAAAAAAAAACGTGAGTCAAACGTATGGCAAAATCAGCAAAAATAGGAATTATTGGGAAAGTGATGGAAATGGGTCAGAAATGATGGTAAGACTATAGTAAGGCTATTAAAAGGCTTATTGGGGTGAACATTTAACATTTAGGGAACTTTACAGTCATTTGTCCGAGAAAAAAAAAACGTAAGGCAAAATAAGTAAAAAGAGGAATTATTGGGAAAGTGATGGAAATGGGTCAGAAATGATGGTAAGACTATAGTAAGGCTATTAAAAGGCTTATTGGGGTGAAAATTTAACATTTTGGGAACTTTACAGTCATTTGTCCGAGAAAAAAAAACGTAAGTCAAACGTATGGCAAAATAAGTAAAAATAGGAATTATTGGGAAAGTGATGGAAATGGGTCAGAAATGATGGTAAGACTATAGTAAGGCTATTAAAAGGCTTATTGGGGTGAACATTTAACATTTTAGGAACTTTACGGTCATTTGTCCGAAAAAAAAAAAACGTGAGTCAAACGTATGGCAAAATCAGCAAAAATAGGAATTATTGGGAAAGTGATGTAAATGGGTCAGAAATGATGGTAAGACTATAGTAAGGCTATTAAAAGGCTTATTGGGGTGAAAATTTGACATTTTGGGAACTTTACAGTCATTTGTCCGAGAAAAAAAAACGTAAGTCAAACGTATGGCAAAATAAGTAAAAATAGGAATTATAGAGAAAGTGATGGAAATGGGTCAGAAATGATGGTAAGACTATAGTAAGGCTATTAAAAGGCTTATTGGGGTGAAAATTTAACATTTTGGGAACTTTACAGTCATTTGTCCGAAAAAAAAAAACGTAAGTCAAACGTATGGCAAAATAAGTAAAAATAGGAATTATTGGGAAAGTGATGGAAATGGGTCAGAAATGATGGTAAGACTATAGTAAGGCTATTAAAAGGCTTATTGGGGTGAACATTTAACATTTTAGGAACTTTACGGTCATTTGTCCGAGAAAAAAAAACGTGAGTCAAATGTATGGCAAAATAAGTAAAAATAGGAATTATAGAGAAAGTGATGGAAATGGGTCAGAAATGATGGTAAGACTATAGTAAAGCTATTAAAAGGCTTATTGGGGTGAAAATTTAACATTTTAGCAACTTTACGGTCATTTGTCCGAGAAAAAAAAAACGTGAGTCAAAAGTATGGCAAAATAAGTAAAAATAGGAATTATAGAGAAAGTGATGGAAATGGGTCAGAAATGATGGTAAGACTATAGTAAGGCTATTAAAAGGCTTATTGGGGTGAAAATGTAACATTTTGGGAACTTTACAGTCATTTGTCCGAGAAAAAAAAAACGTGAGTCAAACGTATGGCAAAATAAGTAAAAATAGGAATTATTGGGAAAGTGATGGAAATGGGTCAGAAATGATGGTAAGACTATAGTAAGGCTATTAAAAGGCTTATTGGGGTGAACATTTAACATTTTAGGAACTTTACGGTCATTTGTCCGAGAAAAAAAAACGTGAGTCAAATGTATGGCAAAATAAGTAAAAATAGGAATTATAGAGAAAGTGATGGAAATGGGTCAGAAATGATGGTAAGACTATAGTAAGGCTATTAAAAGGCTTATTGGGGTGAAAATTTAACATTTTGGGAACTTTACAGTCATTTGTCCGAGAAAAAAAAAAACGTAAGTCAAACGTATGGCAAAATAAGTAAAAAGAGGAAATATTGGGAAAGTGATGGAAATGGGTCAGAAATGATGGTAAGACTATAGTAAGGCTATTAAAAGGCTTATTGGGGTGAAAATTTAACATTTTGGGAACTTTACAGTCATTTGTCCGAAAAAAAAAAAAACGTAAGTCAAACGTATGACAAAATAAGTAAAAATAGGAATTATTGGGAAAGTGATGGAAATGGGTCAGAAATGATGGTAAGACTATAGTAAGGCTATTAAAAGGCTTTTTGGGGTGAAAATCTAACATTTTAGGAACTTTACGGTCATTTGTCCGAAAAAAAAAAAACGTGAGTCAAACGTATGGCAAAATCAGCAAAAATAGGAATTATTGGGAAAGTGATGTAAATGGGTCAGAAATGATGGTAAGACTATAGTAAGGCTATTAAAAGGCTTATTGGGGTGAAAATTTGACATTTTGGGAACTTTACAGTGGTTTGTCCGAGAAAAAAAAACGTAAGTCAAACGTATGGCAAAATAAGTAAAAATAGGAATTATTGGGAAAGAGATGGAAATGGGTCAGAAATGATGGTAAGACTATAGTAAGGCTATTAAAAGGCTTTTTGGGGTGAAAATCTAACATTTTAGGAACTTTACGGTCATTTGTCCGAAAAAAAAAAAACGTGAGTCAAACGTATGGCAAAATCAGCAAAAATAGGAATTATTGGGAAAGTGATGGAAATGGGTCAGAAATGATGGTAAGACTATAGTAAGGCTATTAAAAGGCTTATTGGGGTGAAAATGTAACATTTTGGGAACTTTACAGTCATTTGTCCGAGAAAAAAAAACGTAAGTCAAACGTATGGCAAAATAAGTAAAAATAGGAATTATAGAGAAAGTGATGGAAATGGGTCAGAAATGATGGTAAGACTATAGTAAAGCTATTAAAAGGCTTATTGGGGTGAAAATTTTACATTTTAGCAACTTTACGGTCATTTGTCCGAGAAAAAAAAAACGTGAGTCAAACGTATGGCAAAATCAGCAAAAATAGGAATTATTGGGAAAGTGATGGAAATGGGTCAGAAATGATGGTAAGACTATAGTAAGGCTATTAAAAGGCTTATTGGGGTGAACATTTAACATTTAGGGAACTTTACAGTCATTTGTCCGAGAAAAAAAAAACGTGAGTCAAAAGTATGGCAAAATAAGTAAAAATAGGAATTATAGAGAAAGTGATGGAAATGGGTCAGAAATGATGGTAAGACTATAGTAAGGCTATTAAAAGGCTTATTGGGGTGAAAATTTAACATTTTGGGAACTTTACAGTCATTTGTCCGAGAAAAAAAAAAACGTAAGTCAAACGTATGGCAAAATAAGTAAAAAGAGGAAATATTGGGAAAGTGATGGAAATGGGTCAGAAATGATGGTAAGACTATAGTAAGGCTATTAAAAGGCTTATTGGGGTGAAAATTTAACATTTTGGGAACTTTACAGTCATTTGTCCGAAAAAAAAAAAAACGTAAGTCAAACGTATGACAAAATAAGTAAAAATAGGAATTATTGGGAAAGTGATGGAAATGGGTCAGAAATGATGGTAAGACTATAGTAAGGCTATTAAAAGGCTTTTTGGGGTGAAAATCTAACATTTTAGGAACTTTACGGTCATTTGTCCGAAAAAAAAAAAACGTGAGTCAAACGTATGGCAAAATCAGCAAAAATAGGAATTATTGGAAAAGTGATGTAAATGGGTCAGAAATGATGGTAAGACTATAGTAAGGCTATTAAAAGGCTTATTGGGGTGAAAATTTGACATTTTGGGAACTTTACAGTGGTTTGTCCGAGAAAAAAAAACGTAAGTCAAACGTATGGCAAAATAAGTAAAAATAGGAATTATTGGGAAAGTGATGGAAATGGGTCAGAAATGATGGTAAGACTATAGTAAGGCTATTAAAAGGCTTTTTGGGGTGAAAATCTAACATTTTAGGAACTTTACGGTCATTTGTCCGAAAAAAAAAAAACGTGAGTCAAACGTATGGCAAAATCAGCAAAAATAGGAATTATTGGGAAAGTGATGGAAATGGGTCAGAAATGATGGTAAGACTATAGTAAGGCTATTAAAAGGCTTATTGGGGTGAAAATGTAACATTTTGGGAACTTTACAGTCATTTGTCCGAGAAAAAAAAACGTAAGTCAAACGTATGGCAAAATAAGTAAAAATAGGAATTATAGAGAAAGTGATGGAAATGGGTCAGAAATGATGGTAAGACTATAGTAAAGCTATTAAAAGGCTTATTGGGGTGAAAATTTTACATTTTAGCAACTTTACGGTCATTTGTCCGAGAAAAAAAAAACGTGAGTCAAAAGTATGGCAAAATAAGCAAAAATAGGAATTATAGAGAAAGTGATGGAAATGGGTCAGAAATGATGGTAAGACTATAGTAAGGCTATTAAAAGGCGTATTGGGGTGGAAATTTAACATTTTGGGAACTTTACAGTCATTTGTCCGAGAAAAAAAAAACGTAAGGCAAAATAAGTAAAAATAGGAATTATAGAGAAAGTGATGGAAATGGGTCAGAAATGATGGTAAGACTATAGTAAGGCTATTAAAAGGCTTTTTGGGGTGAAAATCTAACATTTTAGGAACTTTACGGTCATTTGTCCGAAAAAAAAAAACGTGAGTCAAACGTATGGCAAAATCAGCAAAAATAGGAATTATTGGGAAAGTGATGGAAATGGGTCAGAAATGATGGTAAGACTATAGTAAGGCTATTAAAAGGCTTATTGGGGTGAACATTTAACATTTTGGGAACTTTACAGTCATTTGTCCGAGAAAAAAAAAACGTAAGGCAAAATAAGTAAAAAGAGGAAATATTGGGAAAGTGATGGAAATGGGTCAGAAAGGATGGTAAGACTATAGTAAGGCTATTAAAAGGCGTATTGGGGTGAAAATCTAACATTTTAGGAACTTTACAGTCATTTGTCCGAGAAAAAAAAACGTAAGTCAAACGTAT
Organism: Blennius ocellaris; assembly: GCF_963422515.1. NCBI lineage: Eukaryota > Metazoa > Chordata > Actinopteri > Blenniiformes > Blenniidae > Blennius > Blennius ocellaris. The sequence goes on along the minus strand of NC_137673.1, from coordinate 2,242,569 downwards.
GGCAAAATAAGTAAAAATAGGAATTATAGAGAAAGTGATGGAAATGGGTCAGAAATGATGGTAAGACTATAGTAAGGCTATTAAAAGGCTTTTTGGGGTGAAAATCTAACATTTTAGGAACTTTACGGTCATTTGTCCGAAAAAAAAAAACGTGAGTCAAACGTATGGCAAAGTCAGCAAAAACAGGAATTATTGGGAAAGTGATGGAAATGGGTCAGAAATGATGGTAAGACTATAGTAAGGCTATTAAAAGGCTTATTGGGGTGAACATTTAACATTTTGGGAACTTTACAGTCATTTGTCCGAGAAAAAAAAAACGTAAGGCAAAATAAGTAAAAAGAGGAATTATTGGGAAAGTGATGGAAATGGGTCAGAAATGATGGTAAGACTATAGTAAGGCTATTAAAAGGCTTATTGGGGTGAAAATTTAACATTTTGGGAACTTTACAGTCATTTGTCCGAGAAAAAAAAAAACGTAAGTCAAACGTATGGCAAAATAAGTAAAAAGAGGAAATATTGGGAAAGTGATGGAAATGGGTCAGAAATGATGGTAAGACTATAGTAAGGCTATTAAAAGGCTTATTGGGGTGAAAATTTAACATTTTGGGAACTTTACAGTCATTTGTCCGAAAAAAAAAAAAACGTAAGTCAAACGTATGACAAAATAAGTAAAAATAGGAATTATTGGGAAAGTGATGGAAATGGGTCAGAAATGATGGTAAGACTATAGTAAGGCTATTAAAAGGCTTTTTGGGGTGAAAATCTAACATTTTAGGAACTTTACGGTCATTTGTCCGAAAAAAAAAAAACGTGAGTCAAACGTATGGCAAAATCAGCAAAAATAGGAATTATTGGAAAAGTGATGTAAATGGGTCAGAAATGATGGTAAGACTATAGTAAGGCTATTAAAAGGCTTATTGGGGTGAAAATTTGACATTTTGGGAACTTTACAGTGGTTTGTCCGAGAAAAAAAAACGTAAGTCAAACGTATGGCAAAATAAGTAAAAATAGGAATTATTGGGAAAGTGATGGAAATGGGTCAGAAATGATGGTAAGACTATAGTAAGGCTATTAAAAGGCTTTTTGGGGTGAAAATCTAACATTTTAGGAACTTTACGGTCATTTGTCCGAAAAAAAAAAAACGTGAGTCAAACGTATGGCAAAATCAGCAAAAATAGGAATTATTGGGAAAGTGATGGAAATGGGTCAGAAATGATGGTAAGACTATAGTAAGGCTATTAAAAGGCTTATTGGGGTGAAAATGTAACATTTTGGGAACTTTACAGTCATTTGTCCGAGAAAAAAAAACGTAAGTCAAACGTATGGCAAAATAAGTAAAAATAGGAATTATAGAGAAAGTGATGGAAATGGGTCAGAAATGATGGTAAGACTATAGTAAAGCTATTAAAAGGCTTATTGGGGTGAAAATTTTACATTTTAGCAACTTTACGGTCATTTGTCCGAGAAAAAAAAAACGTGAGTCAAAAGTATGGCAAAATAAGCAAAAATAGGAATTATAGAGAAAGTGATGGAAATGGGTCAGAAATGATGGTAAGACTATAGTAAGGCTATTAAAAGGCGTATTGGGGTGGAAATTTAACATTTTGGGAACTTTACAGTCATTTGTCCGAGAAAAAAAAAACGTAAGGCAAAATAAGTAAAAATAGGAATTATAGAGAAAGTGATGGAAATGGGTCAGAAATGATGGTAAGACTATAGTAAGGCTATTAAAAGGCTTTTTGGGGTGAAAATCTAACATTTTAGGAACTTTACGGTCATTTGTCCGAAAAAAAAAAACGTGAGTCAAACGTATGGCAAAATCAGCAAAAATAGGAATTATTGGGAAAGTGATGGAAATGGGTCAGAAATGATGGTAAGACTATAGTAAGGCTATTAAAAGGCTTATTGGGGTGAACATTTAACATTTTGGGAACTTTACAGTCATTTGTCCGAGAAAAAAAAAACGTAAGGCAAAATAAGTAAAAAGAGGAAATATTGGGAAAGTGATGGAAATGGGTCAGAAAGGATGGTAAGACTATAGTAAGGCTATTAAAAGGCGTATTGGGGTGAAAATCTAACATTTTAGGAACTTTACAGTCATTTGTCCGAGAAAAAAAAACGTAAGTCAAACGTATGGCAAAATAAGTAAAAATAGGAATTATAGAGAAAGTGATGGAAATGGGTCAGAAATGATGGTAAGACTATAGTAAGGCTATTAAAAGGCTTTTTGGGGTGAAAATCTAACATTTTAGGAACTTTACGGTCATTTGTCCGAAAAAAAAAAACGTGAGTCAAACGTATGGCAAAGTCAGCAAAAACAGGAATTATTGGGAAAGTGATGGAAATGGGTCAGAAATGATGGTAAGACTATAGTAAGGCTATTAAAAGGCTTATTGGGGTGAACATTTAACATTTTGGGAACTTTACAGTCATTTGTCCGAGAAAAAAAAAACGTAAGGCAAAATAAGTAAAAAGAGGAATTATTGGGAAAGTGATGGAAATGGGTCAGAAATGATGGTAAGACTATAGTAAGGCTATTAAAAGGCGTATTGGGGTGGAAATTTAACATTTTGGGAACTTTACAGTCATTTGTCCGAGAAAAAAAAAAACGTAAGTCAAACGTATGGCAAAATAAGTAAAAAGAGGAAATATTGGGAAAGTGATGGAAATGGGTCAGAAATGATGGTAAGACAATAGTAAGGCTATTAAAAGGCTTATTGGGGTGAAAATGTAACATTTTGGGAACTTTACAGTCATTTGTCCGAGAAAAAAAAACGTAAGTCAAACGTATGGCAAAATAAGTAAAAATAGGAATTATAGAGAAAGTGATGGAAATGGGTCAGAAATGATGGTAAGACTATAGTAAAGCTATTAAAAGGCTTATTGGGGTGAAAATTTAACATTTTAGCAACTTTACGGTCATTTGTCCGAGAAAAAAAAAACGTGAGTCAAACGTATGGCAAAATCAGCAAAAATAGGAATTATTGGGAAAGTGATGGAAATGGGTCAGAAATGATGGTAAGACTATAGTAAGGCTATTAAAAGGCTTATTGGGGTGAACATTTAACATTTAGGGAACTTTACAGTCATTTGTCCGAGAAAAAAAAAACGTAAGGCAAAATAAGTAAAAAGAGGAATTATTGGGAAAGTGATGGAAATGGGTCAGAAATGATGGTAAGACTATAGTAAGGCTATTAAAAGGCTTATTGGGGTGAAAATTTAACATTTTGGGAACTTTACAGTCATTTGTCCGAGAAAAAAAAACGTAAGTCAAACGTATGGCAAAATCAGCAAAAATAGGAATTATTGGGAAAGTGATGTAAATGGGTCAGAAATGATGGTAAGACTATAGTAAGGCTATTAAAAGGCTTATTGGGGTGAACATTTAACATTTTAGGAACTTTACGGTCATTTGTCCGAAAAAAAAAAAACGTGAGTCAAACGTATGGCAAAATCAGCAAAAATAGGAATTATTGGGAAAGTGATGTAAATGGGTCAGAAATGATGGTAAGACTATAGTAAGGCTATTAAAAGGCTTATTGGGGTGAAAATTTGACATTTTGGGAACTTTACAGTCATTTGTCCGAGAAAAAAAAACGTAAGTCAAACGTATGGCAAAATAAGTAAAAATAGGAATTATAGAGAAAGTGATGGAAATGGGTCAGAAATGATGGTAAGACTATAGTAAGGCTATTAAAAGGCTTATTGGGGTGAAAATTTAACATTTTGGGAACTTTACAGTCATTTGTCCGAAAAAAAAAAACGTAAGTCAAACGTATGGCAAAATAAGTAAAAATAGGAATTATTGGGAAAGTGATGGAAATGGGTCAGAAATGATGGTAAGACTATAGTAAGGCTATTAAAAGGCTTATTGGGGTGAACATTTAACATTTTAGGAACTTTACGGTCATTTGTCCGAGAAAAAAAAACGTGAGTCAAATGTATGGCAAAATAAGTAAAAATAGGAATTATAGAGAAAGTGATGGAAATGGGTCAGAAATGATGGTAAGACTATAGTAAAGCTATTAAAAGGCTTATTGGGGTGAAAATTTAACATTTTAGCAACTTTACGGTCATTTGTCCGAGAAAAAAAAAACGTGAGTCAAAAGTATGGCAAAATAAGTAAAAATAGGAATTATAGAGAAAGTGATGGAAATGGGTCAGAAATGATGGTAAGACTATAGTAAGGCTATTAAAAGGCTTATTGGGGTGAAAATGTAACATTTTGGGAACTTTACAGTCATTTGTCCGAAAAAAAAAAACGTGAGTCAAACGTATGGCAAAATAAGTAAAAATAGGAATTATTGGGAAAGTGATGGAAATGGGTCAGAAATGATGGTAAGACTATAGTAAGGCTATTAAAAGGCTTATTGGGGTGAACATTTAACATTTTAGGAACTTTACGGTCATTTGTCCGAGAAAAAAAAACGTGAGTCAAATGTATGGCAAAATAAGTAAAAATAGGAATTATAGAGAAAGTGATGGAAATGGGTCAGAAATGATGGTAAGACTATAGTAAGGCTATTAAAAGGCTTATTGGGGTGAAAATTTAACATTTTGGGAACTTTACAGTCATTTGTCCGAGAAAAAAAAAAACGTAAGTCAAACGTATGGCAAAATAAGTAAAAAGAGGAAATATTGGGAAAGTGATGGAAATGGGTCAGAAATGATGGTAAGACTATAGTAAGGCTATTAAAAGGCTTATTGGGGTGAAAATTTAACATTTTGGGAACTTTACAGTCATTTGTCCGAAAAAAAAAAAAACGTAAGTCAAACGTATGACAAAATAAGTAAAAATAGAAATTATTGGGAAAGTGATGGAAATGGGTCAGAAATGATGGTAAGACTATAGTAAGGCTATTAAAAGGCTTTTTGGGGTGAAAATCTAACATTTTAGGAACTTTACGGTCATTTGTCCGAAAAAAAAAAAACGTGAGTCAAACGTATGGCAAAATCAGCAAAAATAGGAATTATTGGGAAAGTGATGTAAATGGGTCAGAAATGATGGTAAGACTATAGTAAGGCTATTAAAAGGCTTATTGGGGTGAAAATTTGACATTTTGGGAACTTTACAGTGGTTTGTCCGAGAAAAAAAAACGTAAGTCAAACGTATGGCAAAATAAGTAAAAATAGGAATTATTGGGAAAGTGATGGAAATGGGTCAGAAATGATGGTAAGACTATAGTAAGGCTATTAAAAGGCTTTTTGGGGTGAAAATCTAACATTTTAGGAACTTTACGGTCATTTGTCCGAAAAAAAAAAAACGTGAGTCAAACGTATGGCAAAATCAGCAAAAATAGGAATTATTGGGAAAGTGATGGAAATGGGTCAGAAATGATGGTAAGACTATAGTAAGGCTATTAAAAGGCTTATTGGGGTGAAAATGTAACATTTTGGGAACTTTACAGTCATTTGTCCGAGAAAAAAAAACGTAAGTCAAACGTATGGCAAAATAAGTAAAAATAGGAATTATAGAGAAAGTGATGGAAATGGGTCAGAAATGATGGTAAGACTATAGTAAAGCTATTAAAAGGCTTATTGGGGTGAAAATTTTACATTTTAGCAACTTTACGGTCATTTGTCCGAGAAAAAAAAAACGTGAGTCAAACGTATGGCAAAATCAGCAAAAATAGGAATTATTGGGAAAGTGATGGAAATGGGTCAGAAATGATGGTAAGACTATAGTAAGGCTATTAAAAGGCTTATTGGGGTGAACATTTAACATTTAGGGAACTTTACAGTCATTTGTCCGAGAAAAAAAAAACGTGAGTCAAAAGTATGGCAAAATAAGTAAAAATAGGAATTATAGAGAAAGTGATGGAAATGGGTCAGAAATGATGGTAAGACTATAGTAAGGCTATTAAAAGGCTTATTGGGGTGAAAATGTAACATTTTGGGAACTTTACAGTCATTTGTCCGAAAAAAAAAAACGTGAGTCAAACGTATGGCAAAATAAGTAAAAATAGGAATTATTGGGAAAGTGATGGAAATGGGTCAGAAATGATGGTAAGACTATAGTAAGGCTATTAAAAGGCTTATTGGGGTGAACATTTAACATTTTAGGAACTTTACGGTCATTTGTCCGAGAAAAAAAAACGTGAGTCAAATGTATGGCAAAATAAGTAAAAATAGGAATTATAGAGAAAGTGATGGAAATGGGTCAGAAATGATGGTAAGACTATAGTAAGGCTATTAAAAGGCTTATTGGGGTGAAAATTTAACATTTTGGGAACTTTACAGTCATTTGTCCGAGAAAAAAAAAAACGTAAGTCAAACGTATGGCAAAATAAGTAAAAAGAGGAAATATTGGGAAAGTGATGGAAATGGGTCAGAAATGATGGTAAGACTATAGTAAGGCTATTAAAAGGCTTATTGGGGTGAAAATTTAACATTTTGGGAACTTTACAGTCATTTGTCCGAAAAAAAACAAAACGTAAGTCAAACGTATGACAAAATAAGTAAAAATAGGAATTATTGGGAAAGTGATGGAAATGGGTCAGAAATGATGGTAAGACTATAGTAAGGCTATTAAAAGGCTTTTTGGGGTGAAAATCTAACATTTTAGGAACTTTACGGTCATTTGTCCGAAAAAAAAAAAACGTGAGTCAAACGTATGGCAAAATCAGCAAAAATAGGAATTATTGGAAAAGTGATGTAAATGGGTCAGAAATGATGGTAAGACTATAGTAAGGCTATTAAAAGGCTTATTGGGGTGAAAATTTGACATTTTGGGAACTTTACAGTGGTTTGTCCGAGAAAAAAAAACGTAAGTCAAACGTATGGCAAAATAAGTAAAAATAGGAATTATTGGGAAAGTGATGGAAATGGGTCAGAAATGATGGTAAGACTATAGTAAGGCTATTAAAAGGCTTTTTGGGGTGAAAATCTAACATTTTAGGAACTTTACGGTCATTTGTCCGAAAAAAAAAAAACGTGAGTCAAACGTATGGCAAAATCAGCAAAAATAGGAATTATTGGGAAAGTGATGGAAATGGGTCAGAAATGATGGTAAGACTATAGTAAGGCTATTAAAAGGCTTATTGGGGTGAAAATGTAACATTTTGGGAACTTTACAGTCATTTGTCCGAGAAAAAAAAACGTAAGTCAAACGTATGGCAAAATAAGTAAAAATAGGAATTATAGAGAAAGTGATGGAAATGGGTCAGAAATGATGGTAAGACTATAGTAAAGCTATTAAAAGGCTTATTGGGGTGAAAATTTTACATTTTAGCAACTTTACGGTCATTTGTCCGAGAAAAAAAAAACGTGAGTCAAAAGTATGGCAAAATAAGCAAAAATAGGAATTATAGAGAAAGTGATGGAAATGGGTCAGAAATGATGGTAAGACTATAGTAAGGCTATTAAAAGGCGTATTGGGGTGGAAATTTAACATTTTGGGAACTTTACAGTCATTTGTCCGAGAAAAAAAAAACGTAAGGCAAAATAAGTAAAAATAGGAATTATAGAGAAAGTGATGGAAATGGGTCAGAAATGATGGTAAGACTATAGTAAGGCTATTAAAAGGCTTTTTGGGGTGAAAATCTAACATTTTAGGAACTTTACGGTCATTTGTCCGAAAAAAAAAAACGTGAGTCAAACGTATGGCAAAATCAGCAAAAATAGGAATTATTGGGAAAGTGATGGAAATGGGTCAGAAATGATGGTAAGACTATAGTAAGGCTATTAAAAGGCTTATTGGGGTGAACATTTAACATTTTGGGAACTTTACAGTCATTTGTCCGAGAAAAAAAAAACGTAAGGCAAAATAAGTAAAAAGAGGAAATATTGGGAAAGTGATGGAAATGGGTCAGAAAGGATGGTAAGACTATAGTAAGGCTATTAAAAGGCGTATTGGGGTGAAAATCTAACATTTTAGGAACTTTACAGTCATTTGTCCGAGAAAAAAAAACGTAAGTCAAACGTATGGCAAAATAAGTAAAAATAGGAATTATAGAGAAAGTGATGGAAATGGGTCAGAAATGATGGTAAGACTATAGTAAGGCTATTAAAAGGCTTATTGGGGTGAAAATTTAACATTTTGGGAACTTTACAGTCATTTGTCCGAAAAAAAAAAAAACGTAAGTCAAACGTATGACAAAATAAGTAAAAATAGAAATTATTGGGAAAGTGATGGAAATGGGTCAGAAATGATGGTAAGACTATAGTAAGGCTATTAAAAGGCTTTTTGGGGTGAAAATCTAACATTTTAGGAACTTTACGGTCATTTGTCCGAAAAAAAAAAAACGTGAGTCAAACGTATGGCAAAATCAGCAAAAATAGGAATTATTGGGAAAGTGATGTAAATGGGTCAGAAATGATGGTAAGACTATAGTAAGGCTATTAAAAGGCTTATTGGGGTGAAAATTTGACATTTTGGGAACTTTACAGTGGTTTGTCCGAGAAAAAAAAACGTAAGTCAAACGTATGGCAAAATAAGTAAAAATAGGAATTATTGGGAAAGTGATGGAAATGGGTCAGAAATGATGGTAAGACTATAGTAAGGCTATTAAAAGGCTTTTTGGGGTGAAAATCTAACATTTTAGGAACTTTACGGTCATTTGTCCGAAAAAAAAAAAACGTGAGTCAAACGTATGGCAAAATCAGCAAAAATAGGAATTATTGGGAAAGTGATGGAAATGGGTCAGAAATGATGGTAAGACTATAGTAAGGCTATTAAAAGGCTTATTGGGGTGAAAATGTAACATTTTGGGAACTTTACAGTCATTTGTCCGAGAAAAAAAAACGTAAGTCAAACGTATGGCAAAATAAGTAAAAATAGGAATTATAGAGAAAGTGATGGAAATGGGTCAGAAATGATGGTAAGACTATAGTAAAGCTATTAAAAGGCTTATTGGGGTGAAAATTTTACATTTTAGCAACTTTACGGTCATTTGTCCGAGAAAAAAAAAACGTGAGTCAAACGTATGGCAAAATCAGCAAAAATAGGAATTATTGGGAAAGTGATGGAAATGGGTCAGAAATGATGGTAAGACTATAGTAAGGCTATTAAAAGGCTTATTGGGGTGAACATTTAACATTTAGGGAACTTTACAGTCATTTGTCCGAGAAAAAAAAAACGTGAGTCAAAAGTATGGCAAAATAAGTAAAAATAGGAATTATAGAGAAAGTGATGGAAATGGGTCAGAAATGATGGTAAGACTATAGTAAGGCTATTAAAAGGCTTATTGGGGTGAAAATGTAACATTTTGGGAACTTTACAGTCATTTGTCCGAAAAAAAAAAACGTGAGTCAAACGTATGGCAAAATAAGTAAAAATAGGAATTATTGGGAAAGTGATGGAAATGGGTCAGAAATGATGGTAAGACTATAGTAAGGCTATTAAAAGGCTTATTGGGGTGAACATTTAACATTTTAGGAACTTTACGGTCATTTGTCCGAGAAAAAAAAACGTGAGTCAAATGTATGGCAAAATAAGTAAAAATAGGAATTATAGAGAAAGTGATGGAAATGGGTCAGAAATGATGGTAAGACTATAGTAAGGCTATTAAAAGGCTTATTGGGGTGAAAATTTAACATTTTGGGAACTTTACAGTCATTTGTCCGAGAAAAAAAAAAACGTAAGTCAAACGTATGGCAAAATAAGTAAAAAGAGGAAATATTGGGAAAGTGATGGAAATGGGTCAGAAATGATGGTAAGACTATAGTAAGGCTATTAAAAGGCTTATTGGGGTGAAAATTTAACATTTTGGGAACTTTACAGTCATTTGTCCGAAAAAAAACAAAACGTAAGTCAAACGTATGACAAAATAAGTAAAAATAGGAATTATTGGGAAAGTGATGGAAATGGGTCAGAAATGATGGTAAGACTATAGTAAGGCTATTAAAAGGCTTTTTGGGGTGAAAATCTAACATTTTAGGAACTTTACGGTCATTTGTCCGAAAAAAAAAAAACGTGAGTCAAACGTATGGCAAAATCAGCAAAAATAGGAATTATTGGAAAAGTGATGTAAATGGGTCAGAAATGATGGTAAGACTATAGTAAGGCTATTAAAAGGCTTATTGGGGTGAAAATTTGACATTTTGGGAACTTTACAGTGGTTTGTCCGAGAAAAAAAAACGTAAGTCAAACGTATGGCAAAATAAGTAAAAATAGGAATTATTGGGAAAGTGATGGAAATGGGTCAGAAATGATGGTAAGACTATAGTAAGGCTATTAAAAGGCTTTTTGGGGTGAAAATCTAACATTTTAGGAACTTTACGGTCATTTGTCCGAAAAAAAAAAAACGTGAGTCAAACGTATGGCAAAATCAGCAAAAATAGGAATTATTGGGAAAGTGATGGAAATGGGTCAGAAATGATGGTAAGACTATAGTAAGGCTATTAAAAGGCTTATTGGGGTGAAAATGTAACATTTTGGGAACTTTACAGTCATTTGTCCGAGAAAAAAAAACGTAAGTCAAACGTATGGCAAAATAAGTAAAAATAGGAATTATAGAGAAAGTGATGGAAATGGGTCAGAAATGATGGTAAGACTATAGTAAAGCTATTAAAAGGCTTATTGGGGTGAAAATTTTACATTTTAGCAACTTTACGGTCATTTGTCCGAGAAAAAAAAAACGTGAGTCAAAAGTATGGCAAAATAAGCAAAAATAGGAATTATAGAGAAAGTGATGGAAATGGGTCAGAAATGATGGTAAGACTATAGTAAGGCTATTAAAAGGCGTATTGGGGTGGAAATTTAACATTTTGGGAACTTTACAGTCATTTGTCCGAGAAAAAAAAAACGTAAGGCAAAATAAGTAAAAATAGGAATTATAGAGAAAGTGATGGAAATGGGTCAGAAATGATGGTAAGACTATAGTAAGGCTATTAAAAGGCTTTTTGGGGTGAAAATCTAACATTTTAGGAACTTTACGGTCATTTGTCCGAAAAAAAAAAACGTGAGTCAAACGTATGGCAAAATCAGCAAAAATAGGAATTATTGGGAAAGTGATGGAAATGGGTCAGAAATGATGGTAAGACTATAGTAAGGCTATTAAAAGGCTTATTGGGGTGAACATTTAACATTTTGGGAACTTTACAGTCATTTGTCCGAGAAAAAAAAAACGTAAGGCAAAATAAGTAAAAAGAGGAAATATTGGGAAAGTGATGGAAATGGGTCAGAAAGGATGGTAAGACTATAGTAAGGCTATTAAAAGGCGTATTGGGGTGAAAATCTAACATTTTAGGAACTTTACAGTCATTTGTCCGAGAAAAAAAAACGTAAGTCAAACGTATGGCAAAATAAGTAAAAATAGGAATTATAGAGAAAGTGATGGAAATGGGTCAGAAATGATGGTAAGACTATAGTAAGGCTATTAAAAGGCTTTTTGGGGTGAAAATCTAACATTTTAGGAACTTTACGGTCATTTGTCCGAAAAAAAAAAACGTGAGTCAAACGTATGGCAAAATCAGCAAAAACAGGAATTATTGGGAAAGTGATGGAAATGGGTCAGAAATGATGGTAAGACTATAGTAAGGCTATTAAAAGGCTTATTGGGGTGAACATTTAACATTTTGGGAACTTTACAGTCATTTGTCCGAGAAAAAAAAAACGTAAGGCAAAATAAGTAAAAAGAGGAATTATTGGGAAAGTGATGGAAATGGGTCAGAAATGATGGTAAGACTATAGTAAGGCTATTAAAAGGCGTATTGGGGTGGAAATTTAACATTTTGGGAACTTTACAGTCATTTGTCCGAGAAAAAAAAAAACGTAAGTCAAACGTATGGCAAAATAAGTAAAAAGAGGAAATATTGGGAAAGTGATGGAAATGGGTCAGAAATGATGGTAAGACAATAGTAAGGCTATTAAAAGGCTTATTGGGGTGAAAATGTAACATTTTGGGAACTTTACAGTCATTTGTCCGAGAAAAAAAAACGTAAGTCAAACGTATGGCAAAATAAGTAAAAATAGGAATTATAGAGAAAGTGATGGAAATGGGTCAGAAATGATGGTAAGACTATAGTAAAGCTATTAAAAGGCTTATTGGGGTGAAAATTTAACATTTTAGCAACTTTACGGTCATTTGTCCGAGAAAAAAAAAACGTGAGTCAAAAGTATGGCAAAATAAGTAAAAATAGGAATTATAGAGAAAGTGATGGAAATGGGTCAGAAATGATGGTAAGACTATAGTAAGGCTATTAAAAGGCTTATTGGGGTGAAAATTTTACATTTTGGGAACTTTACAGTCATTTGTCCGAAAAAAAAAAACGTAAGTCAAACGTATGGCAAAATAAGAAAAAATAGGAATTATTGGGAAAGTGATGGAAATGGGTCAGAAATGATGGTAAGACTATAGTAAGGCTATTAAAAGGCTTATTGGGGTGAACATTTAACATTTTAGGAACTTTACGGTCATTTGTCCGAGAAAAAAAAACGTGAGTCCAATGTATGGCAAAATAAGTAAAAATAGGAATTATAGAGAAAGTGATGGAAATGGGTCAGAAATGATGGTAAGACTATAGTAAGGCTATTAAAAGGCTTATTGGGGTGAAAATTTAACATTTTGGGAACTTTACAGTAATTTGTCCGAGAAAAAAAAAAACGTAAGTCAAACGTATGGCAAAATAAGTAAAAAGAGGAAATATTGGGAAAGTGATGGAAATGGGTCAGAAATGATGGTAAGACTATAGTAAGGCTATTAAAAGGCTTATTGGGGTGAAAATTTAACATTTTGGGAACTTTACAGTCATTTGTCCGAAAAAAAAAAAAACATAAGTCAAACATATGGCAAAATAAGTAAAAATAGGAATTATTGGGAAAGTGATGTAAATGGATCAGAAATGATGGTAAGACTATAGTAAGGCTATTAAAAGGCTTATTGGGGTGAAAATTTGACATTTTGGGAACTTTACAGTGGTTTGTCCGAGAAAAAAAAACGTAAGTCAAACGTATGGCAAAATAAGTAAAAATAGGAATTATTGGGAAAGTGATGGAAATGGGTCAGAAATGATGGTAAGACTATAGTAAGGCTATTAAAAGGCTTTTTGGGGTGAAAATCTAACATTTTAGGAACTTTACGGTCATTTGTCCGAAAAAAAAAAAACGTGAGTCAAACGTATGGCAAAATCAGCAAAAATAGGAATTATTGGGAAAGTGATGGAAATGGGTCAGAAATGATGGTAAGACTATAGTAAGGCTATTAAAAGGCTTATTGGGGTCAAAATTTAACATTTTGGGAACTTTACAGTCATTTGTCCGAAAAAAAAAACGTAAGTCAAACGTATGGCAAAATAAGTAAAAATAGGAAATATTGGGAAAGTGATGGAAATGGGTCAGAAATGATGGTAAGACTATAGTAAGGCTATTAAAAGGCTTATTGGGGTGAAAATTTGACATTTTGGGAACTTTACAGTCATTTGTCCGAGAAAAAAAAACGTAAGTCAAACGTATGGCAAAATAAGTAAAAATAGGAATTATAGAGAAAGTGATGGAAATGGGTCAGAAATGATGGTAAGACTATAGTAAGGCTATTAAAAGGCTTTTTGGGGTGAAAATCTAACATTTTAGGAACTTTACGGTCATTTGTCCGAAAAAAAAAAACGTGAGTCAAACGTATGGCAAAATCAGCAAAAATAGGAATTATTGGGAAAGTGATGGAAATGGGTCAGAAATGATGGTAAGACTATAGTAAGGCTATTAAAAGGCTTATTGGGGTGAAAATTTAACATTTTGGGAACTTTACGGTCATTTGTCTGGAAAAAAAAAACGTAAGTCAAACGTATGGCAAAATAAGTAAAAAGAGGAAGTATTGGGAAAGTGATGGAAATGGGTCAGAAATGATGGTAAGACTATAGTAAGGCTATTAAAAGGCTTATTGGGGTGAACATTTAACATTTTGGGAACTTTACGGTCATTTGTCTGGAAAAAAAAAATGTAAGTCAAACGTATGGCAAAATAAGTAAAAAGAGGAAGTATTGGGAAAGTGATGGAAATGGGTCAGAAATGATGGTAAGACTATAGTAAGGCTATTAAAAGGCTTATTGGGGTGAACATTTAACATTTTGGGAACTTTACAGTCATTTCTCCGAGAAAAAAAAAACATAAGTCAAACGTATGGCAAAATAAGTAAAAATAGGAATTATAGAGAAAGTGATGGATATGGGTCAGAAATGATGGTAAGACTATAGTAAGGCTATTAAAGGGCTTATTGGGGCGAAAATTTAACATTTTGGGAACTTTACAGTCATTTGTCCGAGAAAAAAAAACGTAAGTCAAACGTATGGCAAAATAAGTAAAAATAGGAATTATAGAGAAAGTGATGGAAATGGGTCAGAAATGATGGTAAGACTATAGTAAGGCTATTAAAAGGCTTATTGGGGTGAAAATTTTACATTTTGGGAACTTTACAGTCATTTGTCCGAAAAAAAAAAAAACATAAGTCAAACATATGGCAAAATAAGTAAAAATAGGAATTATTGGGAAAGTGATGTAAATGGGTCAGAAATGATGGTAAGACTATAGTAAGGCTATTAAAAGGCTTATTGGGGTGAAAATTTGACATTTTGGGAACTTTACAGTGGTTTGTCCGAGAAAAAAAAACGTAAGTCAAACGTATGGCAAAATAAGTAAAAATAGGAATTATTGGGAAAGTGATGGAAATGGGTCAGAAATGATGGTAAGACTATAGTAAGGCTATTAAAAGGCTTTTTGGGGTGAAAATCTAACATTTTAGGAACTTTACGGTCATTTGTCCGAAAAAAAAAAAACGTGAGTCAAACGTATGGCAAAATCAGCAAAAATAGGAATTATTGGGAAAGTGATGGAAATGGGTCAGAAATGATGGTAAGACTATAGTAAGGCTATTAAAAGGCTTATTGGGGTCAAAATTTAACATTTTGGGAACTTTACAGTCATTTGTCCGAAAAAAAAAAACGTAAGTCAAACGTATGGCAAAATAAGTAAAAATAGGAAATATTGGGAAAGTGATGGAAATGGGTCAGAAATGATGGTAAGACTATAGTAAGGCTATTAAAAGGCTTAGTGGGGTGAAAATTTAACATTTTGGGAACTTTACAGTCATTTGTCTGAAAAAAAAAAACGTAAGTCAAACGTATGGCAAAATAAGTAAAAAGAGGAAGTATTGGGAAAGTGATGGAAATGGGTCAGAAATGATGGTAAGACTATAGTAAGGCTATTAAAAGGCTTATTGGGGTGAACATTTAACATTTTAGGAACTTTACGGTCATTTGTCCGAGAAAAAAAAACGTGAGTCAAATGTATGGCAAAATAAGTAAAAATAGGAATTATAGAGAAAGTGATGGAAATGGGTCAGAAATGATGGTAAGACTATAGTAAGGCTATTAAAAGGCTTATTGGGGTGAAAATTTAACATTTTGGGAACTTTACAGTCATTTGTCCGAGAAAAAAAAAAACGTAAGTCAAACGTATGGCAAAATAAGTAAAAAGAGGAAATATTGGGAAAGTGATGGAAATGGGTCAGAAATGATGGTAAGACTATAGTAAGGCTATTAAAAGGCTTATTGGGGTGAAAATTTAACATTTTGGGAACTTTACAGTCATTTGTCCGAAAAAAAAAAAAACATAAGTCAAACATATGGCAAAATAAGTAAAAATAGGAATTATTGGGAAAGTGATGTAAATGGATCAGAAATGATGGTAAGACTATAGTAAGGCTATTAAAAGGCTTATTGGGGTGAAAATTTGACATTTTGGGAACTTTACAGTGGTTTGTCCGAGAAAAAAAAACGTAAGTCAAACGTATGGCAAAATAAGTAAAAATAGGAATTATTGGGAAAGTGATGGAAATGGGTCAGAAATGATGGTAAGACTATAGTAAGGCTATTAAAAGGCTTTTTGGGGTGAAAATCTAACATTTTAGGAACTTTACGGTCATTTGTCCGAGAAAAAAAAACGTGAGTCAAATGTATGGCAAAATAAGTAAAAATAGGAATTATAGAGAAAGTGATGGAAATGGGTCAGAAATGATGGTAAGACTATAGTAAGGCTATTAAAAGGCTTATTGGGGTGAAAATTTAACATTTTGGGAACTTTACAGTCATTTGTCCGAGAAAAAAAAAAACGTAAGTCAAACGTATGGCAAAATAAGTAAAAAGAGGAAATATTGGGAAAGTGATGGAAATGGGTCAGAAATGATGGTAAGACTATAGTAAGGCTATTAAAAGGCTTATTGGGGTGAAAATTTAACATTTTGGGAACTTTACAGTCATTTGTCCGAAAAAAAAAAAAACATAAGTCAAACATATGGCAAAATAAGTAAAAATAGGAATTATTGGGAAAGTGATGGAAATGGGTCAGAAATGATGGTAAGACTATAGTAAGGCTATTAAAAGGCTTTTTGGGGTGAAAATCTAACATTTTAGGAACTTTACGGTCATTTGTCCGAAAAAAAAAAAACGTGAGTCAAACGTATGGCAAAATCAGCAAAAATAGGAATTATTGGGAAAGTGATGGAAATGGGTCAGAAATGATGGTAAGACTATAGTAAGGCTATTAAAAGGCTTATTGGGGTCAAAATTTAACATTTTGGGAACTTTACAGTCATTTGTCCGAAAAAAAAAAACGTAAGTCAAACGTATGGCAAAATAAGTAAAAATAGGAAATATTGGGAAAGTGATGGAAATGGGTCAGAAATGATGGTAAGACTATAGTAAGGCTATTAAAAGGCTTAGTGGGGTGAAAATTTAACATTTTGGGAACTTTACAGTCATTTGTCTGAAAAAAAAAAACGTAAGTCAAACGTATGGCAAAATAAGTAAAAAGAGGAAGTATTGGGAAAGTGATGGAAATGGGTCAGAAATGATGGTAAGACTATAGTAAGGCTATTAAAAGGCTTATTGGGGTGAACATTTAACATTTTAGGAACTTTACGGTCATTTGTCCGAGAAAAAAAAACGTGAGTCAAATGTATGGCAAAATAAGTAAAAATAGGAATTATAGAGAAAGTGATGGAAATGGGTCAGAAATGATGGTAAGACTATAGTAAGGCTATTAAAAGGCTTATTGGGGTGAAAATTTAACATTTTGGGAACTTTACAGTAATTTGTCCGAGAAAAAAAAAAACGTAAGTCAAACGTATGGCAAAATAAGTAAAAAGAGGAAATATTGGGAAAGTGATGGAAATGGGTCAGAAATGATGGTAAGACTATAGTAAGGCTATTAAAAGGCTTATTGGGGTGAAAATTTAACATTTTGGGAACTTTACAGTCATTTGTCCGAAAAAAAAAAAAACATAAGTCAAACATATGGCAAAATAAGTAAAAATAGGAATTATTGGGAAAGTGATGTAAATGGATCAGAAATGATGGTAAGACTATAGTAAGGCTATTAAAAGGCTTATTGGGGTGAAAATTTGACATTTTGGGAACTTTACAGTGGTTTGTCCGAGAAAAAAAAACGTAAGTCAAACGTATGGCAAAATAAGTAAAAATAGGAATTATTGGGAAAGTGATGGAAATGGGTCAGAAATGATGGTAAGACTATAGTAAGGCTATTAAAAGGCTTTTTGGGGTGAAAATCTAACATTTTAGGAACTTTACGGTCATTTGTCCGAAAAAAAAAAAACGTGAGTCAAACGTATGGCAAAATCAGCAAAAATAGGAATTATTGGGAAAGTGATGGAAATGGGTCAGAAATGATGGTAAGACTATAGTAAGGCTATTAAAAGGCTTATTGGGGTCAAAATTTAACATTTTGGGAACTTTACAGTCATTTGTCCGAAAAAAAAAACGTAAGTCAAACGTATGGCAAAATAAGTAAAAATAGGAAATATTGGGAAAGTGATGGAAATGGGTCAGAAATGATGGTAAGACTATAGTAAGGCTATTAAAAGGCTTATTGGGGTGAAAATTTGACATTTTGGGAACTTTACAGTCATTTGTCCGAGAAAAAAAAACGTAAGTCAAACGTATGGCAAAATAAGTAAAAATAGGAATTATAGAGAAAGTGATGGAAATGGGTCAGAAATGATGGTAAGACTATAGTAAGGCTATTAAAAGGCTTTTTGGGGTGAAAATCTAACATTTTAGGAACTTTACGGTCATTTGTCCGAAAAAAAAAAACGTGAGTCAAACGTATGGCAAAATCAGCAAAAATAGGAATTATTGGGAAAGTGATGGAAATGGGTCAGAAATGATGGTAAGACTATAGTAAGGCTATTAAAAGGCTTATTGGGGTGAAAATTTAACATTTTGGGAACTTTACGGTCATTTGTCTGGAAAAAAAAAACGTAAGTCAAACGTATGGCAAAATAAGTAAAAAGAGGAAGTATTGGGAAAGTGATGGAAATGGGTCAGAAATGATGGTAAGACTATAGTAAGGCTATTAAAAGGCTTATTGGGGTGAACATTTAACATTTTGGGAACTTTACGGTCATTTGTCTGGAAAAAAAAAATGTAAGTCAAACGTATGGCAAAATAAGTAAAAAGAGGAAGTATTGGGAAAGTGATGGAAATGGGTCAGAAATGATGGTAAGACTATAGTAAGGCTATTAAAAGGCTTATTGGGGTGAACATTTAACATTTTGGGAACTTTACAGTCATTTCTCCGAGAAAAAAAAAACATAAGTCAAACGTATGGCAAAATAAGTAAAAATAGGAATTATAGAGAAAGTGATGGATATGGGTCAGAAATGATGGTAAGACTATAGTAAGGCTATTAAAGGGCTTATTGGGGCGAAAATTTAACATTTTGGGAACTTTACAGTCATTTGTCCGAGAAAAAAAAACGTAAGTCAAACGTATGGCAAAATAAGTAAAAATAGGAATTATAGAGAAAGTGATGGAAATGGGTCAGAAATGATGGTAAGACTATAGTAAGGCTATTAAAAGGCTTATTGGGGTGAAAATTTTACATTTTGGGAACTTTACAGTCATTTGTCCGAAAAAAAAAAAAACATAAGTCAAACATATGGCAAAATAAGTAAAAATAGGAATTATTGGGAAAGTGATGTAAATGGGTCAGAAATGATGGTAAGACTATAGTAAGGCTATTAAAAGGCTTATTGGGGTGAAAATTTGACATTTTGGGAACTTTACAGTGGTTTGTCCGAGAAAAAAAAACGTAAGTCAAACGTATGGCAAAATAAGTAAAAATAGGAATTATTGGGAAAGTGATGGAAATGGGTCAGAAATGATGGTAAGACTATAGTAAGGCTATTAAAAGGCTTTTTGGGGTGAAAATCTAACATTTTAGGAACTTTACGGTCATTTGTCCGAAAAAAAAAAAACGTGAGTCAAACGTATGGCAAAATCAGCAAAAATAGGAATTATTGGGAAAGTGATGGAAATGGGTCAGAAATGATGGTAAGACTATAGTAAGGCTATTAAAAGGCTTATTGGGGTCAAAATTTAACATTTTGGGAACTTTACAGTCATTTGTCCGAAAAAAAAAAACGTAAGTCAAACGTATGGCAAAATAAGTAAAAATAGGAAATATTGGGAAAGTGATGGAAATGGGTCAGAAATGATGGTAAGACTATAGTAAGGCTATTAAAAGGCTTAGTGGGGTGAAAATTTAACATTTTGGGAACTTTACAGTCATTTGTCTGAAAAAAAAAAACGTAAGTCAAACGTATGGCAAAATAAGTAAAAAGAGGAAGTATTGGGAAAGTGATGGAAATGGGTCAGAAATGATGGTAAGACTATAGTAAGGCTATTAAAAGGCTTATTGGGGTGAACATTTAACATTTTAGGAACTTTACGGTCATTTGTCCGAGAAAAAAAAACGTGAGTCAAATGTATGGCAAAATAAGTAAAAATAGGAATTATAGAGAAAGTGATGGAAATGGGTCAGAAATGATGGTAAGACTATAGTAAGGCTATTAAAAGGCTTATTGGGGTGAAAATTTAACATTTTGGGAACTTTACAGTCATTTGTCCGAGAAAAAAAAAAACGTAAGTCAAACGTATGGCAAAATAAGTAAAAAGAGGAAATATTGGGAAAGTGATGGAAATGGGTCAGAAATGATGGTAAGACTATAGTAAGGCTATTAAAAGGCTTATTGGGGTGAAAATTTAACATTTTGGGAACTTTACAGTCATTTGTCCGAAAAAAAAAAAAACATAAGTCAAACATATGGCAAAATAAGTAAAAATAGGAATTATTGGGAAAGTGATGTAAATGGATCAGAAATGATGGTAAGACTATAGTAAGGCTATTAAAAGGCTTATTGGGGTGAAAATTTGACATTTTGGGAACTTTACAGTGGTTTGTCCGAGAAAAAAAAACGTAAGTCAAACGTATGGCAAAATAAGTAAAAATAGGAATTATTGGGAAAGTGATGGAAATGGGTCAGAAATGATGGTAAGACTATAGTAAGGCTATTAAAAGGCTTTTTGGGGTGAAAATCTAACATTTTAGGAACTTTACGGTCATTTGTCCGAGAAAAAAAAACGTGAGTCAAATGTATGGCAAAATAAGTAAAAATAGGAATTATAGAGAAAGTGATGGAAATGGGTCAGAAATGATGGTAAGACTATAGTAAGGCTATTAAAAGGCTTATTGGGGTGAAAATTTAACATTTTGGGAACTTTACAGTCATTTGTCCGAGAAAAAAAAAAACGTAAGTCAAACGTATGGCAAAATAAGTAAAAAGAGGAAATATTGGGAAAGTGATGGAAATGGGTCAGAAATGATGGTAAGACTATAGTAAGGCTATTAAAAGGCTTATTGGGGTGAAAATTTAACATTTTGGGAACTTTACAGTCATTTGTCCGAAAAAAAAAAAAACATAAGTCAAACATATGGCAAAATAAGTAAAAATAGGAATTATTGGGAAAGTGATGGAAATGGGTCAGAAATGATGGTAAGACTATAGTAAGGCTATTAAAAGGCTTTTTGGGGTGAAAATCTAACATTTTAGGAACTTTACGGTCATTTGTCCGAAAAAAAAAAAACGTGAGTCAAACGTATGGCAAAATCAGCAAAAATAGGAATTATTGGGAAAGTGATGGAAATGGGTCAGAAATGATGGTAAGACTATAGTAAGGCTATTAAAAGGCTTATTGGGGTCAAAATTTAACATTTTGGGAACTTTACAGTCATTTGTCCGAAAAAAAAAAACGTAAGTCAAACGTATGGCAAAATAAGTAAAAATAGGAAATATTGGGAAAGTGATGGAAATGGGTCAGAAATGATGGTAAGACTATAGTAAGGCTATTAAAAGGCTTAGTGGGGTGAAAATTTAACATTTTGGGAACTTTACAGTCATTTGTCTGAAAAAAAAAAACGTAAGTCAAACGTATGGCAAAATAAGTAAAAAGAGGAAGTATTGGGAAAGTGATGGAAATGGGTCAGAAATGATGGTAAGACTATAGTAAGGCTATTAAAAGGCTTATTGGGGTGAACATTTAACATTTTAGGAACTTTACGGTCATTTGTCCGAGAAAAAAAAACGTGAGTCAAATGTATGGCAAAATAAGTAAAAATAGGAATTATAGAGAAAGTGATGGAAATGGGTCAGAAATGATGGTAAGACTATAGTAAGGCTATTAAAAGGCTTATTGGGGTGAAAATTTAACATTTTGGGAACTTTACAGTCATTTGTCCGAGAAAAAAAAAAACGTAAGTCAAACGTATGGCAAAATAAGTAAAAAGAGGAAATATTGGGAAAGTGATGGAAATGGGTCAGAAATGATGGTAAGACTATAGTAAGGCTATTAAAAGGCTTATTGGGGTGAAAATTTAACATTTTGGGAACTTTACAGTCATTTGTCCGAAAAAAAAAAAAACATAAGTCAAACATATGGCAAAATAAGTAAAAATAGGAATTATTGGGAAAGTGATGTAAATGGATCAGAAATGATGGTAAGACTATAGTAAGGCTATTAAAAGGCTTATTGGGGTGAAAATTTGACATTTTGGGAACTTTACAGTGGTTTGTCCGAGAAAAAAAAACGTAAGTCAAACGTATGGCAAAATAAGTAAAAATAGGAATTATTGGGAAAGTGATGGAAATGGGTCAGAAATGATGGTAAGACTATAGTAAGGCTATTAAAAGGCTTTTTGGGGTGAAAATCTAACATTTTAGGAACTTTACGGTCATTTGTCCGAGAAAAAAAAACGTGAGTCAAATGTATGGCAAAATAAGTAAAAATAGGAATTATAGAGAAAGTGATGGAAATGGGTCAGAAATGATGGTAAGACTATAGTAAGGCTATTAAAAGGCTTATTGGGGTGAAAATTTAACATTTTGGGAACTTTACAGTCATTTGTCCGAGAAAAAAAAAAACGTAAGTCAAACGTATGGCAAAATAAGTAAAAAGAGGAAATATTGGGAAAGTGATGGAAATGGGTCAGAAATGATGGTAAGACTATAGTAAGGCTATTAAAAGGCTTATTGGGGTGAAAATTTAACATTTTGGGAACTTTACAGTCATTTGTCCGAAAAAAAAAAAAACATAAGTCAAACATATGGCAAAATAAGTAAAAATAGGAATTATTGGGAAAGTGATGTAAATGGATCAGAAATGATGGTAAGACTATAGTAAGGCTATTAAAAGGCTTATTGGGGTGAAAATTTGACATTTTGGGAACTTTACAGTGGTTTGTCCGAGAAAAAAAAACGTAAGTCAAACGTATGGCAAAATCAGCAAAAATAGGAATTATTGGGAAAGTGATGGAAATGGGTCAGAAATGATGGTAAGACTATAGTAAGGCTATTAAAAGGCTTATTGGGGTCAAAATTTAACATTTTGGGAACTTTACAGTCATTTGTCCGAAAAAAAAAACGTAAGTCAAACGTATGGCAAAATAAGTAAAAATAGGAAATATTGGGAAAGTGATGGAAATGGGTCAGAAATGATGGTAAGACTATAGTAAGGCTATTAAAAGGCTTATTGGGGTGAAAATTTGACATTTTGGGAACTTTACAGTCATTTGTCCGAGAAAAAAAAACGTAAGTCAAACGTATGGCAAAATAAGTAAAAATAGGAATTATAGAGAAAGTGATGGAAATGGGTCAGAAATGATGGTAAGACTATAGTAAGGCTATTAAAAGGCTTTTTGGGGTGAAAATCTAACATTTTAGGAACTTTACGGTCATTTGTCCGAAAAAAAAAAACGTGAGTCAAACGTATGGCAAAATCAGCAAAAATAGGAATTATTGGGAAAGTGATGGAAATGGGTCAGAAATGATGGTAAGACTATAGTAAGGCTATTAAAAGGCTTATTGGGGTGAACATTTAACATTTTGGGAACTTTACGGTCATTTGTCTGGAAAAAAAAAACGTAAGTCAAACGTATGGCAAAATAAGTAAAAAGAGGAAGTATTGGGAAAGTGATGGAAATGGGTCAGAAATGATGGTAAGACTATAGTAAGGCTATTAAAAGGCTTATTGGGGTGAACATTTAACATTTTGGGAACTTTACGGTCATTTGTCTGGAAAAAAAAAATGTAAGTCAAACGTATGGCAAAATAAGTAAAAAGAGGAAGTATTGGGAAAGTGATGGAAATGGGTCAGAAATGATGGTAAGACTATAGTAAGGCTATTAAAAGGCTTATTGGGGTGAAAATTTAACATTTTGGGAACTTTACAGTCATTTGTCCGAAAAAAAAAAAAACATAAGTCAAACATATGGCAAAATAAGTAAAAATAGGAATTATTGGGAAAGTGATGTAAATGGATCAGAAATGATGGTAAGACTATAGTAAGGCTATTAAAAGGCTTATTGGGGTGAAAATTTAACATTTTGGGAACTTTACAGTGGTTTGTCCGAGAAAAAAAAACGTAAGTCAAACGTATGGCAAAATAAGTAAAAATAGGAATTATTGGGAAAGTGATGGAAATGGGTCAGAAATGATGGTAAGACTATAGTAAGGCTATTAAAAGGCTTTTTGGGGTGAAAATCTAACATTTTAGGAACTTTACGGTCATTTGTCCGAAAAAAAAAAAACGTGAGTCAAACGTATGGCAAAATCAGCAAAAATAGGAATTATTGGGAAAGTGATGGAAATGGGTCAGAAATGATGGTAAGACTATAGTAAGGCTATTAAAAGGCTTATTGGGGTCAAAATTTAACATTTTGGGAACTTTACAGTCATTTGTCCGAAAAAAAAAAACGTGAGTCAAACGTATGGCAAAATCAACAAAAATAGGAATTATTGGGAAAGTGATGGAAATGGGTCAGAAATGATGGTAAGACTATAGTACGGCTATTAAAAGGCTTAGTGGGGTGAAAATTTAACATTTTGGGAACTTTACAGTCATTTGTCCGAAAAAAAAAAACGTAAGTCAAACGTATGGCAAAATAAGTAAAAAGAGGAAGTATTGGGAAAGTGATGGAAATGGGTCAGAAATGATGGTAAGACTATAGTAAGGCTATTAAAAGGCTTATTGGGGTGAACATTTAACATTTTAGGAACTTTACGGTCATTTGTCCGAGAAAAAAAAACGTGAGTCAAATGTATGGCAAAATAAGTAAAAATAGGAATTATAGAGAAAGTGATGGAAATGGGTCAGAAATGATGGTAAGACTATAGTAAGGCTATTAAAAGGCTTATTGGGGTGAAAATTTAACATTTTGGGAACTTTACAGTCATTTGTCCGAGAAAAAAAAAAACGTAAGTCAAACGTATGGCAAAATAAGTAAAAAGAGGAAATATTGGGAAAGTGATGGAAATGGGTCAGAAATGATGGTAAGACTATAGTAAGGCTATTAAAAGGCTTATTGGGGTGAAAATTTAACATTTTGGGAACTTTACAGTCATTTGTCCGAAAAAAAAAAAAACATAAGTCAAACATATGGCAAAATAAGTAAAAATAGGAATTATTGGGAAAGTGATGTAAATGGATCAGAAATGATGGTAAGACTATAGTAAGGCTATTAAAAGGCTTATTGGGGTGAAAATTTGACATTTTGGGAACTTTACAGTGGTTTGTCCGAGAAAAAAAAACGTAAGTCAAACGTATGGCAAAATAAGTAAAAATAGGAATTATTGGGAAAGTGATGGAAATGGGTCAGAAATGATGGTAAGACTATAGTAAGGCTATTAAAAGGCTTTTTGGGGTGAAAATCTAACATTTTAGGAACTTTACGGTCATTTGTCCGAAAAAAAAAAAACGTGAGTCAAACGTATGGCAAAATCAGCAAAAATAGGAATTATTGGGAAAGTGATGGAAATGGGTCAGAAATGATGGTAAGACTATAGTAAGGCTATTAAAAGGCTTATTGGGGTCAAAATTTAACATTTTGGGAACTTTACAGTCATTTGTCCGAGAAAAAAAAAAACGTAAGTCAAACGTATGGCAAAATAAGTAAAAAGAGGAAATATTGGGAAAGTGATGGAAATGGGTCAGAAATGATGGTAAGACTATAGTAAGGCTATTAAAAGGCTTATTGGGGTGAAAATTTAACATTTTGGGAACTTTACAGTCATTTGTCCGAAAAAAAACAAAACGTAAGTCAAACGTATGACAAAATAAGTAAAAATAGGAATTATTGGGAAAGTGATGGAAATGGGTCAGAAATGATGGTAAGACTATAGTAAGGCTATTAAAAGGCTTTTTGGGGTGAAAATCTAACATTTTAGGAACTTTACGGTCATTTGTCCGAAAAAAAAAAAACGTGAGTCAAACGTATGGCAAAATCAGCAAAAATAGGAATTATTGGAAAAGTGATGTAAATGGGTCAGAAATGATGGTAAGACTATAGTAAGGCTATTAAAAGGCTTATTGGGGTGAAAATTTAACATTTTGGGAACTTTACGGTCATTTGTCTGGAAAAAAAAAACGTAAGTCAAACGTATGGCAAAATAAGTAAAAAGAGGAAGTATTGGGAAAGTGATGGAAATGGGTCAGAAATGATGGTAAGACTATAGTAAGGCTATTAAAAGGCTTATTGGGGTGAACATTTAACATTTTGGGAACTTTACGGTCATTTGTCTGGAAAAAAAAAATGTAAGTCAAACGTATGGCAAAATAAGTAAAAAGAGGAAGTATTGGGAAAGTGATGGAAATGGGTCAGAAATGATGGTAAGACTATAGTAAGGCTATTAAAAGGCTTATTGGGGTGAAAATTTAACATTTTGGGAACTTTACAGTCATTTGTCCGAAAAAAAAAAAAACATAAGTCAAACATATGGCAAAATAAGTAAAAATAGGAATTATTGGGAAAGTGATGTAAATGGATCAGAAATGATGGTAAGACTATAGTAAGGCTATTAAAAGGCTTATTGGGGTGAAAATTTAACATTTTGGGAACTTTACAGTGGTTTGTCCGAGAAAAAAAAACGTAAGTCAAACGTATGGCAAAATAAGTAAAAATAGGAATTATTGGGAAAGTGATGGAAATGGGTCAGAAATGATGGTAAGACTATAGTAAGGCTATTAAAAGGCTTTTTGGGGTGAAAATCTAACATTTTAGGAACTTTACGGTCATTTGTCCGAAAAAAAAAAAACGTGAGTCAAACGTATGGCAAAATCAGCAAAAATAGGAATTATTGGGAAAGTGATGGAAATGGGTCAGAAATGATGGTAAGACTATAGTAAGGCTATTAAAAGGCTTATTGGGGTCAAAATTTAACATTTTGGGAACTTTACAGTCATTTGTCCGAAAAAAAAAAACGTGAGTCAAACGTATGGCAAAATCAACAAAAATAGGAATTATTGGGAAAGTGATGGAAATGGGTCAGAAATGATGGTAAGACTATAGTACGGCTATTAAAAGGCTTAGTGGGGTGAAAATTTAACATTTTGGGAACTTTACAGTCATTTGTCCGAAAAAAAAAAACGTAAGTCAAACGTATGGCAAAATAAGTAAAAAGAGGAAGTATTGGGAAAGTGATGGAAATGGGTCAGAAATGATGGTAAGACTATAGTAAGGCTATTAAAAGGCTTATTGGGGTGAACATTTAACATTTTAGGAACTTTACGGTCATTTGTCCGAGAAAAAAAAACGTGAGTCAAATGTATGGCAAAATAAGTAAAAATAGGAATTATAGAGAAAGTGATGGAAATGGGTCAGAAATGATGGTAAGACTATAGTAAGGCTATTAAAAGGCTTTTTGGGGTGAAAATTTAACATTTTGGGAACTTTACAGTCATTTGTCCGAGAAAAAAAAAAACGTAAGTCAAACGTATGGCAAAATAAGTAAAAAGAGGAAATATTGGGAAAGTGATGGAAATGGGTCAGAAATGATGGTAAGACTATAGTAAGGCTATTAAAAGGCTTATTGGGGTGAAAATTTAACATTTTGGGAACTTTACAGTCATTTGTCCGAAAAAAAAAAAAACATAAGTCAAACATATGGCAAAATAAGTAAAAATAGGAATTATTGGGAAAGTGATGTAAATGGATCAGAAATGATGGTAAGACTATAGTAAGGCTATTAAAAGGCTTATTGGGGTGAAAATTTGACATTTTGGGAACTTTACAGTGGTTTGTCCGAGAAAAAAAAACGTAAGTCAAACGTATGGCAAAATAAGTAAAAATAGGAATTATTGGGAAAGTGATGGAAATGGGTCAGAAATGATGGTAAGACTATAGTAAGGCTATTAAAAGGCTTTTTGGGGTGAAAATCTAACATTTTAGGAACTTTACGGTCATTTGTCCGAAAAAAAAAAAACGTGAGTCAAACGTATGGCAAAATCAGCAAAAATAGGAATTATTGGGAAAGTGATGGAAATGGGTCAGAAATGATGGTAAGACTATAGTAAGGCTATTAAAAGGCTTATTGGGGTCAAAATTTAACATTTTGGGAACTTTACAGTCATTTGTCCGAAAAAAAAAACGTAAGTCAAACGTATGGCAAAATAAGTAAAAATAGGAAATATTGGGAAAGTGATGGAAATGGGTCAGAAATGATGGTAAGACTATAGTAAGGCTATTAAAAGGCTTATTGGGGTGAAAATTTGACATTTTGGGAACTTTACAGTCATTTGTCCGAGAAAAAAAAACGTAAGTCAAACGTATGGCAAAATAAGTAAAAATAGGAATTATAGAGAAAGTGATGGAAATGGGTCAGAAATGATGGTAAGACTATAGTAAGGCTATTAAAAGGCTTTTTGGGGTGAAAATCTAACATTTTAGGAACTTTACGGTCATTTGTCCGAAAAAAAAAAACGTGAGTCAAACGTATGGCAAAATCAGCAAAAATAGGAATTATTGGGAAAGTGATGGAAATGGGTCAGAAATGATGGTAAGACTATAGTAAGGCTATTAAAAGGCTTATTGGGGTGAAAATTTAACATTTTGGGAACTTTACGGTCATTTGTCTGGAAAAAAAAAACGTAAGTCAAACGTATGGCAAAATAAGTAAAAAGAGGAAGTATTGGGAAAGTGATGGAAATGGGTCAGAAATGATGGTAAGACTATAGTAAGGCTATTAAAAGGCTTATTGGGGTGAACATTTAACATTTTGGGAACTTTACGGTCATTTGTCTGGAAAAAAAAAATGTAAGTCAAACGTATGGCAAAATAAGTAAAAAGAGGAAGTATTGGGAAAGTGATGGAAATGGGTCAGAAATGATGGTAAGACTATATTAAGGCTATTAAAAGGCTTATTGGGGTGAACATTTAACATTTTGGGAACTTTACAGTCATTTGTCCGAGAAAAAAAAAACATAAGTCAAACATATGGCAAAATAAGTAAAAATAGGAATTATAGAGAAAGTGATGGATATGGGTCAGAAATGATGGTAAGACTATAGTAAGGCTATTAAAAGGCTTTTTGGGGTGAAAATCTAACATTTTAGGAACTTTACGGCCATTTGTCCGAAAAAAAAAAACGTGAGTCAAACGTATGGCAAAATCAGCAAAAATAGGAATTATTGGGAAAGTGATGGAAATGGGTCAGAAATGATGGTAAGACTATAGTAAGGCTATTAAAAGGCTTATTGGGGTGAACATTTAACATTTTGGGAACTTTACAGTCATTTGTCCGAGAAAAAAAAAACGTGAGTCAAACGTATGGCAAAATCAGCAAAAACAGGAATTATTGGGAAAGTGATGGAAATGGGTCAGAAATGATGGTAAGACTATAGTAAGGCTATTAAAAGGCGTATTGGGGTGGAAATTTAACATTTTGGGAACTTTACGGTCATTTGTCTGGAAAAAAAAAACGTAAGTCAAACGTATGGCAAAATAAGTAAAAAGAGGAAGTATTGGGAAAGTGATGGAAATGGGTCAGAAATGATGGTAAGACTATAGTAAGGCTATTAAAAGGCTTATTGGGGTGAAAATTTAACATTTTGGGAACTTTACAGTCGTTTGTCCGAGAAAAAAAAAACGTAAGTCAAACGTATGGCAAAATAAGTAAAAATAGGAATTATTGGGAAAGTGATGGAAATGGGTCAGAAATGATGGTAAGACTATAGTAAGGCTATTAAAAGGCTTATTGGGGCGAAAATTTAACATTTTGGGAACTTTACAGTCATTTGTCCGAGAAAAAAAAACGTAAGTCAAACGTATGGCAAAATAAGTAAAAAGAGGAATTATAGAGAAAGTGATGGAAATGGGTCAGAAATGATGGTAAGACTATAGTAAGGCTATTAAAAGGCTTATTGGGGTGAAAATTTTACATTTTGGGAACTTTACAGTCATTTGTCCGAAAAAAAAAAAAACATAAGTCAAACATATGGCAAAATAAGTAAAAATAGGAATTATTGGGAAAGTGATGTAAATGGGTCAGAAATGATGGTAAGACTATAGTAAGGCTATTAAAAGGCTTATTGGGGTGAAAATTTGACATTTTGGGAACTTTACAGTGGTTTGTCCGAAAAAAAAAAAACGTGAGTCAAACGTATGGCAAAATCAGCAAAAATAGGAATTATTGGGAAAGTGATGGAAATGGGTCAGAAATGATGGTAAGACTATAGTAAGGCTATTAAAAGGCTTATTGGGGTCAAAATTTAACATTTTGGGAACTTTACAGTCATTTGTCCGAAAAAAAAAAAACGTAAGTCAAACGTATAGCAAAATAAGTAAAAATAGGAAATATTGGGAAAGTGATGGAAATGGGTCAGAAATGATGGTAAGACTATAGTAAGGCTATTAAAAGGCTTATTGGGGTGAAAATTTGACATTTTGGGAACTTTACAGTCGTTTGTCCGAGAAAAAAAAACGTAAGTCAAACGTATGGCAAAATAAGTAAAAATAGGAATTATAGAGAAAGTGATGGAAATGGGTCAGAAATGATGGTAAGACTATAGTAAGGCTATTAAAAGGCTTTTTGGGGTGAAAATCTAACATTTTAGGAACTTTACGGTCATTTGTCCGAAAAAAAAAAACGTGAGTCAAACGTATGGCAAAATCAGCAAAAATAGGAATTATTGGGAAAGTGATGGAAATGGGTCAGAAATGATGGTAAGACTATAGTACGGCTATTAAAAGGCTTAGTGGGGTGAAAATTTAACATTTTGGGAACTTTACGGTCATTTGTCTGGAAAAAAAAAACGTAAGTCAAACGTATGGCAAAATAAGTAAAAAGAGGAAGTATTGGGAAAGTGATGGAAATGGGTCAGAAATGATGGTAAGACTATAGTAAGGCTATTAAAAGGCTTATTGGGGTGAACATTTAACATTTTGGGAACTTTACGGTCATTTGTCTGGAAAAAAAAAATGTAAGTCAAACGTATGGCAAAATAAGTAAAAAGAGGAAGTATTGGGAAAGTGATGGAAATGGGTCAGAAATGATGGTAAGACTATAGTAAGGCTATTAAAAGGCTTATTGGGGTGAACATTTAACATTTTGGGAACTTTACAGTCATTTGTCCGAGAAAAAAAAAACATAAGTCAAACGTATGGCAAAATAAGTAAAAATAGGAATTATAGAGAAAGTGATGGATATGGGTCAGAAATGATGGTAAGACTATAGTAAGGCTATTAAAAGGCTTTTTGGGGTGAAAATCTAACATTTTAGGAACTTTACGGTCATTTGTCCGAAAAAAAAAACGTGAGTCAAACGTATGGCAAAATCAGCAAAAATAGGAATTATTGGGAAAGTGATGGAAATGGGTCAGAAATGATGGTAAGACTATAGTAAGGCTATTAAAAGGCTTATTGGGGTGAACATTTAACATTTTGGGAACTTTACAGTCATTTGTCCGAGAAAAAAAAAACGTAAGGCAAAATAAGTAAAAAGAGGAAATATTGGGAAAGTGATGGAAATGGGTCAGAAATGATGGTAAGACTATAGTAAGGCTATTAAAAGGCGTATTGGGGTGAAAATCTAACATTTTAGGAACTTTACAGTCATTTGTCCGAGAAAAAAAACGTAAGTCAAACGTATGGCAAAATAAGTAAAAATAGGAATTATAGAGAAAGTGATGGAAATGGGTCAGAAATGATGGTAAGACTATAGTAAGGCTATTAAAAGGCTTTTTGGGGTGAAAATCTAACATTTTAGGAACTTTACGGTCATTTGTCCGAGAAAAAAAAAACGTAAGTATGGCAAAATAAGTAAAAATATGACAAGTTGAGATAGTGATGGGAATGGGTCAGAAATGATGGTAAGACTATAGTAAGGCTATTAAAAGGCTTATTGGGGTGAACATTTAACATTTTGGGAACTTTACGGTCATTTGTCCGAGAAAAAAAAAACGTAAGTCAAACGTATGGCAAAATAAGTAAAAAGAGGAAGTATTGGGAAAGTGATGGAAATGGGTCAGAAATGATGGTAAGACTATAGTAAGGCTATTAAAAGGCTTATTGGGGTGAAAATTTAACATTTTGGGAACTTTACAGTCATTTGTCCGAAAAAAAAAAAAACGTAAGTCAAACGTATGGCAAAATAAGTAAAAATAGGAAATATTGGGAAAGTGATGGAAATGGGTCAGAAATGATGGTAAGACTATAGTAAGGCTATTAAAAGGCTTATTGGGGTGAAAATGACAAAGTTTGGGAGGGTGATAGAAATCGGTCCGGAAAAAAACGTAAGGCTATAGGCAAAATAGGTGAAAATATGACAAGTTGAGATAGTGATGGGAATGGGTCAGAAATGATCTTAAGACTATAGTAAGGCTATTAAAAGGCTTATTGGGGTGAAAATGACAAAGTTTTGGAGGGTGATAGAAATCGGTCCGGAAAAAAACGTAAGGCTATAGTATGGCAAAATAGGTGAAAATATGACAAAGTGAGATAGTGATGGGAATGGGTCAGAAATGACGGTAAAACTATAGTAAGGCCATTAAAAGGCTTATTGGGGTGAAAATGACAAAGTTTGGGAGGGTGATAGAAATCGGTCCGAAAAAAAACGTAAGGCTATAGTATGGCAAAATAGGTGAAAATATGACAAGTTGAGATAGTGATGGGAATGTGTCAGAAATGACGGTAAGACTATAGTAAAGCTATTAAAAGGCTTATTGGGGTGAAAATGACAAAGTTTGGGAGGGTGATAGAAATCGGTCCGGAAAAAAACGTAAGGCTATAGTATGGCAAAATAGGTGAAAATATGACAAAGTGAGATAGTGATGGGAATGTGTCAGAAATGACGGTAAGACTATAGTAAGGCTATTAAAAGGCTTATTGGGGTGAAAATGACAAAGTTTGGGAGGGTGATAGAAATCGGTCCGGAAAAAAACGTAAGGCTATAGTATGGCAAAATAGGTGAAAATATGACAAAGTGAGATAGTGATGGGAATGGGTCAGAAATTATCTTAAGACTATAGTAAGGCTATTAAAAGGCTTATTGGGGTGAAAATGACAAAGTTTGGGAGGGTGATAGAAATCGGTCCGAAAAAAAACGTAAGGCTATAGTATGGCAAAATAGGTGAAAATATGACAAGTTGAGATAGTGATGGGAATGGGTCAGGAATGACGGTAAGACTATAGTAAGGCTATTAAAAGGCTTATTGGGGTGAAAATGACAAAGTTTGGGAGGGTGATAGAAATCGGTCCGAAAAAAAACGTAAGGCTATAGTATGGCAAAATAGGTGAAAATATGACAAGTTGAGATAGTGATGGGAATGGGTCAGGAATGACGGTAAGACTATAGTAAGGCTATTAAAAGGCTTATTGGGGTGAAAATGACAAAGTTTGGGAGGGTGATAGAAATCGGTCCGAAAAAAAACGTAAGGCTATAGTATGGCAAAATAGGTGAAAATATGACAAAGTGAGATAGTGATGGGAATGGGTCAGAAATGATCTTAAGACTATAGTAAGGCTATTAAAAGGCTTATTGGGGTGAAAATGACAAAGTTTGGGAGGGTGATAGAAATCGGTCCGGAAAAAAACGTAAGGCTATAGTATGGCAAAATAGGTGAAAATATGACAAAGTGAGATAGTGATGGGAATGGGTCAGAAATTATCTTAAGACTATAGTAAAGCTATTAAAAGGCTTATTGGGGTGAAAATGACAAAGTTTGGGTGGGTGATAGAAATCGGTCCGAAAAAAAACGTAAGGCTATAGTATGGCAAAATAGGTGAAAATATGACAAGTTGAGATAGTGATGGGAATGGGTCAGGAATGACGGTAAGACTATAGTAAGGCTATTAAAAGGCTTATTGGGGTGAAAATGACAAAGTTTGGGAGGGTGATAGAAATCGGTCCGGAAAAAAACGTAAGGCTATAGTATGGCAAAATAGGTGAAAATATGACAAAGTGAGATAGTGATGGGAATGGGTCAGAAATGACGGTAAAACTATAGTAAGGCCATTAAAAGGCTTATTGGGGTGAAAATGACAAAGTTTGGGAGGGTGATAGAAATCGGTCCGGAAAAAAACGTAAGGCTATAGTATGGCAAAATAGGTGAAAATATGACAAAGTGAGATAGTGATGGGAATGTGTCAGAAATGACCGATTTCTATCACCCTTCCAAACTTTGTCATTTTCACCCCAATAAGCCTTTTAATAGCCTTACTATAGTCTTACCGTCAGCCTTACGTTTTTTTCCGGACCGATTTCTATCACCCTCCAAAACTTTGTCATTTTCACCCCAATAAGCCTTTTAATAGCCTTACTATAGTCTTAAGATCATTTCTGACCCATTCCCATCACTATCTCAACTTGTCATATTTTCACCTATTTTGCCATACTATAGCCTTATGTTTTTTTTCGGACCGATTTCTATCACCCTCCCAAACTTTGTCATTTTCACCCCAATAAGCCTTTTAATAGCCTTACTGTAGTCTTACCGTCATTTCTGACCCATTCCCATCACTATCTCAACTTGTCATATTTTCACCTATTTTGCCATACTATAGCCTTACGTTTTTTTCCGGACCGATTTCTATCATCCTCCCAAACTTTGTCATTTTCACCCCAATAAGCCTTTTAATAGCCTTACTATAGTCTTACCGTCATTTCTGACCCATTCCCATCACTATCTCACTTTGTCATATTTTCACCTATTTTGCCATACTATAGCCTTACGTTTTTTTCCGGACCGATTTCTATCACCCTCCCAAACTTTGTCATTTTCACCCCAATAAGCCTTTTAATAGCCTTACTATAGTCTTACCGTCATTTCTGACCCATTCCCATCACTATCTCAACTTGTCATATTTTCACCTATTTTGCCATACTATAGCCTTACGTTTTTTTCCGGACCGATTTCTATCACCCTCCAAAACTTTGTCATTTTCACCCCAATAAGCCTTTTAATAGCCTTACTATAGTCTTACCGTCATTTCTGACCCATTCCCATCACTATCTCACTTTGTCATATTTTCACCTATTTTGCCATACTATAGCCTTACGTTTTTTTCCGGACCGATTTCTATCACCCTCCAAAACTTTGTCATTTTCACCCCAATAAGCCTTTTAATAGCCTTACTATAGTCTTACCGTCATTCCTGACCCATTCCCATCACTATCTCACTTTGTCATATTTTCACCTATTTTGCCTTACTATAGCCTTACGTTTTTTTCCGGACCGATTTCTATCACCCTCCCAAACTTTGTCATTTTCACCCCAATAAGCCTTTTAATAGCCTTACTATAGTCTTACCGTCATTTCTGACCCATTCCCATCACTATCTCACTTTGTCATATTTTCACCTATTTTGCCATACTATAGCCTTACGCTTTTTTTCCGGACCGATTTCTATCACCCTGCCAAACTTTGTCATTTTCACCCCAATAAGCCTTTTAATAGCTTTACTATAGTCTTACCGTCATTCCTGACACATTCCCATCACTATCTCACTTTGTCATATTTTCACCTATTTTGCCATACTATAGCCTTACGTTTTTTTTCGGACCGATTTCTATCACCCACCCAAACTTTGTCATTTTCACCCCAATAAGCCTTTTAATAGCCTTACTATAGTCTTAAGATCATTTCTGACCCATTCCCATCACTATCTCAACTTGTCATATTTTCACCTATTTTGCCATACTATAGCCTTACGTTTTTTTTCGGACCGATTTCTATCACCCACCCAAACTTTGTCATTTTCACCCCAATAAGCCTTTTAATAGCCTTACTATAGTCTTAAGATAATTTCTGACCCATTCCCATCACTATCTCACTTTGTCATATTTTCACCTATTTTGCCATACTATAGCCTTACGTTTTTTTCCGGACCGATTTCTATCACCCTCCCAAACTTTGTCATTTTCACCCCAATAAGCCTTTTAATAGCCTTACTATAGTCTTACCGTCATTCCTGACCCATTCCCATCACTATCTCAACTTGTCATATTTTCACCTATTTTCACCTATTTTGCCTTACGTTTTTTTCCGGACCGATTTCTATCACCCTCCCAAACTTTGTCATTTTCACCCCAATAAGCCTTTTAATAGCCTTACTATAGTCTTACCGTCATTCCTGACCCATTCCCATCACTATCTCACTTTGTCATATTTTCACCTATTTTGCCATACTATAGCCTTACGTTTTTTTCGGGCCGATTTCTATCACCCTCCCAAACTTTGTCATTTTCACCCCAATAAGCCTTTTAATAGCCTTACTATAGTCTTACCGTCATTTCTGACCCATTCCCATCACTATCTCACTTTGTCATATTTTCACCTATTTTGCCATACTATAGCCTTACGTTTTTTTCCGGACCGATTTCTATCACCCTCCAAAACTTTGTCATTTTCACCCCAATAAGCCTTTTAATAGCCTTACTATAGTCTTAAGATCATTTCTGACCCATTCCCATCACTATCTCAACTTGTCATATTTTCACCTATTTTGCCATACTATAGCCTTACGTTTTTTTCCGGACCGATTTCTATCACCCTTCCAAACTTTGTCATTTTCACCCCAATAAGCCTTTTAATAGCCTTACTATAGTCTTACCGTCATTTCTGACCCATTCCCATCACTATCTCACTTTGTCATATTTTCACCTATTTTGCCTTACTATAAATAGCCTTACTATAGTCTTACCGTCATTTCTGACCCATTCCCATCACTATCTCACTTTGTCATATTTTCACCTATTTTGCCATACTATAGCCTTACGTTTTTTTCCGGACCGATTTCTCTCACCCTCCAAAACTTTGTCATTTTCACCCCAATAAGCCTTTTAATATCCTTACTATAGTCTTACCGTCATTTCTGACCCATTCCCATCACTATCTCACTTTGTCATATTTTCACCTATTTTGCCATACTATAGCCTTACGTTTTTTTCCGGACCGATTTCTATCACCCTCCCAAACTTTGTCATTTTCACCCCAATAAGCCTTTTAATAGCCTTACTATAGTCTTACCGTCATTTCTGACCCATTCCCATCACTATCTCACTTTGTCATATTTTCACCTATTTTGCCATACTATAGCCTTACGTTTTTTTCGGGCCGATTTCTATCACCCTCCCAAACTTTGTCATTTTCACCCCAATAAGCCTTTTAATGGCCTTACTATAGTCTTACCGTCATTTCTGACCCATTCCCATCACTATCTCACTTTGTCATATTTTCACCTATTTTGCCATACTATAGCCTTACGTTTTTTTCCGGACCGATTTCTATCACCCTCCAAAACTTTGTCATTTTCACCCCAATAAGCCTTTTAATGGCCTTACTATAGTCTTACCGTCATTTCTGACCCATTCCCATCACTATCTCACTTTGTCATATTTTCACCTATTTTGCCATACTATAGCCTTACGTTTTTTTCCGGACCGATTTCTATCACCCTTCCAAACTTTGTCATTTTCACCCCAATAAGCCTTTTAATAGCCTTACTATAGTCTTACCGTCATTTCTGACCCATTCCCATCACTATCTCACTTTGTCATATTTTCACCTATTTTGCCATACTATAGCCTTACGTTTTTTTCCGGACCGATTTCTATCACCCTTCCAAACTTTGTCATTTTCACCCCAATAAGCCTTTTAATAGCTTTACTATAGTCTTAAGATCATTTCTGACCCATTCCCATCACTATCTCACTTTGTCATATTTTCACCTATTTTGCCATACTATAGCCTTACGTTTTTTTCCGGACCGATTTCTATCACCCTCCCAAACTTTGTCATTTTCACCCCAATAAGCCTTTTAATGGCCTTACTATAGTCTTACCGTCATTTCTGACCCATTCCCATCACTATCTCACTTTGTCATATTTTCACCTATTTTGCCATACTATAGCCTTACGTTTTATTCCGGACCGATTTCTATCACCCTCCCAAACTTTGTCATTTTCACCCCAATAAGCCTTTTAATAGCCCTAATTATAGTCTTACCGTCATTCCTGACCCATTCCCATCACTATCTCAACTTGTCATATTTTCACCTATTTTGCCATACTATAGCCTTACGTTTTTTTCCGGACCGATTTCTATCACCCTCCAAAACTTTGTCATTTTCACCCCAATAAGCCTTTTAATAGCCTTACTATAGTCTTAAGATCATTTCTGACCCATTCCCATCACTATCTCAACTTGTCATATTTTCACCTATTTTGCCATACTATAGCCTTACGTTTTATTCCGGACCGATTTCTATCACCCTTCCAAACTTTGTCATTTTCACCCCAATAAGCCTTTTAATAGCCCTAATTATAGTCTTACCGTCATTCCTGACCCATTCCCATCACTATCTCAACTTGTCATATTTTCACCTATTTTGCCATACTATAGCCTTACGTTTTTTTCCGGACCGATTTCTATCACCCTCCAAAACTTTGTCATTTTCACCCCAATAAGCCTTTTAATAGCCTTACTATAGTCTTAAGATCATTTCTGACCCATTCCCATCACTATCTCACTTTGTCATATTTTCACCTATTTTGCCATACTATAGCCTTACGTTTTTTTCCGGACCGATTTCTATCACCCTCCCAAACTTTGTCATTTTCACCCCAATAAGCCTTTTAATGGCCTTACTATAGTCTTACCGTCATTTCTGACCCATTCCCATCACTATCTCACTTTGTCATATTTTCACCTATTTTGCCATACTATAGCCTTACGTTTTTTTCCGGACCGATTTCTATCACCCTCCCAAACTTTGTCATTTTCACCCCAATAAGCCTTTTAATAGCTTTACTATAGTCTTAAGATCATTTCTGACCCATTCCCATCACTATCTCACTTTGTCATATTTTCACCTATTTTGCCATACTATAGCCTTACGTTTTTTTCCGGACCGATTTCTATCACCCTCCCAAACTTTGTCATTTTCACCCCAATAAGCCTTTTAATGGCCTTACTATAGTCTTACCGTCATTTCTGACCCATTCCCATCACTATCTCACTTTGTCATATTTTCACCTATTTTGCCATACTATAGCCTTACGTTTTTTTCGGGCCGATTTCTATCACCCTTCCAAACTTTGTCATTTTCACCCCAATAAGCCTTTTAATAGCCTTACTATAGTCTTACCGTCATTTCTGACCCATTCCCATCACTATCTCACTTTGTCATATTTTCACCTATTTTGCCATACTATAGCCTTACGTTTTTTTCCGGACCGATTTCTATCACCCTCCCAAACTTTGTCATTTTCACCCCAATAAGCCTTTTAATGGCCTTACTATAGTTTTACCGTCATTTCTGACCCATTCCCATCACTATCTCACTTTGTCATATTTTCACCTATTTTGCCATACTATAGCCTTACGTTTTATTCCGGACCGATTTCTATCACCCTCCCAAACTTTGTCATTTTCACCCCAATAAGCCTTTTAATAGCCCTAATTATAGTCTTACCGTCATTCCTGACCCATTCCCATCACTATCTCAACTTGTCATATTTTCACCTATTTTGCCATACTATAGCCTTACGTTTTTTTCCGGACCGATTTCTATCACCCTCCAAAACTTTGTCATTTTCACCCCAATAAGCCTTTTAATAGCCTTACTATAGTCTTAAGATCATTTCTGACCCATTCCCATCACTATCTCAACTTGTCATATTTTCACCTATTTTGCCATACTATAGCCTTACGTTTTATTCCGGACCGATTTCTATCACCCTCCCAAACTTTGTCATTTTCACCCCAATAAGCCTTTTAATAGCCCTAATTATAGTCTTACCGTCATTCCTGACCCATTCCCATCACTATCTCAACTTGTCATATTTTCACCTATTTTGCCATACTATAGCCTTACGTTTTTTTCCGGACCGATTTCTATCACCCTCCAAAACTTTGTCATTTTCACCCCAATAAGCCTTTTAATAGCCTTACTATAGTCTTAAGATCATTTCTGACCCATTCCCATCACTATCTCACTTTGTCATATTTTCACCTATTTTGCCATACTATAGCCTTACGTTTTTTTCCGGACCGATTTCTATCACCCTCCCAAACTTTGTCATTTTCACCCCAATAAGCCTTTTAATGGCCTTACTATAGTCTTACCGTCATTTCTGACCCATTCCCATCACTATCTCAACTTGTCATATTTTCACCTATTTTGCCATACTATAGCCTTACGTTTTATTCCGGACCGATTTCTATCACCCTCCCAAACTTTGTCATTTTCACCCCAATAAGCCTTTTAATAGCCCTAATTATAGTCTTACCGTCATTCCTGACCCATTCCCATCACTATCTCAACTTGTCATATTTTCATCTATTTTGCCATACTATAGCCTTACGTTTTTTTCCGGACCGATTTCTATCACCCTTCCAAACTTTGTCATTTTCACCCCAATAAGCCTTTTAATAGCCTTACTATAGTCTTAAGATCATTCCTGACCCATTCCCATCACTATCTCAACTTGTCATATTTTCACCTATTTTGCCTTACTATAGCCTTACGTTTTTATCCGGACCGATTTCTATCACCCTTCCAAACTTTGTCATTTTCACCCCAATAAGCCTTTTAATAGCCTTACTATAGTCTTAAGATCATTCCTGACCCATTCCCATCACTATCTCAACTTGTCATATTTTCACCTATTTTGCCTTACGTTTTTTTCCGGACCGATTTCTATCACCCTCCCAAACTTTGTCATTTTCACCCCAATAAGCCTTTTAATAGCCTTACTATAGTCTTACCGTCATTTCTGACCCATTCCCATCACTATCTCACTTTGTCATATTTTCACCTATTTTGCCATATTATAGCCTTACGTTTTTTTTCGGGCCGATTTCTATCACCCTCCCAAACTTTGTCATTTTCACCCCAATAAGCCTTTTAATAGCCTTACTATAGTCTTAAGATCATTCCTGACCCATTCCCATCACTATCTCAACTTGTCATATTTTCACCTATTTTGCCTTACTATAGCCTTACGTTTTTATCCGGACCGATTTCTATCACCCTTCCAAACTTTGTCATTTTCACCCCAATAAGCCTTTTAATAGCCTTACTATAGTCTTAAGATCATTCCTGACCCATTCCCATCACTATCTCAACTTGTCATATTTTCACCTATTTTGCCATACTATAGCCTTACGTTTTTTTCCGGACCGATTTCTATCACCCTCCCAAACTTTGTCATTTTCACCCCAATAAGCCTTTTAATAGCCTTACTATAGTCTTACCGTCATTTCTGACCCATTCCCATCACTATCTCACTTTGTCATATTTTCACCTATTTTGCCATACTATAGCCTTACGTTTTTTTTCGGACCGATTTCTATCACCCTCCAAAACTTTGTCATT
Source organism: Blennius ocellaris (assembly GCF_963422515.1). Lineage (NCBI taxonomy): Eukaryota > Metazoa > Chordata > Actinopteri > Blenniiformes > Blenniidae > Blennius > Blennius ocellaris. The sequence continues at coordinate 2,201,633 of NC_137673.1, read as the reverse complement.
TTCACCCCAATAAGCCTTTTAATAGCCTTACTATAGTCTTAAGATCATTTCTGACCCATTCCCATCACTATCTCAACTTGTCATATTTTCACCTATTTTGCCATACTATAGCCTTACGTTTTTTTTCCGGACCGATTTCTATCACCCACCCAAACTTTGTCATTTTCACCCCAATAAGCCTTTTAATAGCCTTACTATAGTCTTACCGTCATTCCTGACCCATTCCCATCACTATCTCAACTTGTCATATTTTCACCTATTTTGCCATACTATAGCCTTACGTTTTTTTCCGGACCGATTTCTATCACCCTCCCAAACTTTGTCATTTTCACCCCAATAAGCCTTTTAATAGCCTTACTATAGCCTTACCGTCAATTCTGACACATTCCCATCACTATCTCACTTTGTCATATTTTCACCTATTTTGCCATACTATAGCCTTACGTTTTTTTCCGGACCGATTTCTATCACCCTCCCAAACTTTGTCATTTTCACCCCAATAAGCCTTTTAATAGCCTTACTATAGTCTTACCATCATTCCTGACCCATTCCCATCACTATCTCACTTTGTCATATTTTCACCTATTTTGCCATACTATAGCCTTACGTTTTTTTTCCGGACCGATTTCTATCACCCACCCAAACTTTGTCATTTTCACCCCAATAAGCCTTTTAATAGCCTTACTATAGTCTTACCGTCATTCCTGACCCATTCCCATCACTATCTCAACTTGTCATATTTTCACCTATTTTGCCATACTATAGCCTTACGTTTTTTTCCGGACCGATTTCTATCACCCTCCCAAACTTTGTCATTTTCACCCCAATAAGCCTTTTAATGGCCTTACTATAGTTTTACCGTCATTTCTGACCCATTCCCATCACTATCTCACTTTGTCATATTTTCACCTATTTTGCCATACTATAGCCTTAGGTTTTTTTCCGGACCGATTTCTATCACCCTCCCAAACTTTGTCATTTTCACCCCAATAAGCCTTTTAATAGCCTTACTATAGTCTTACCGTCATTTCTGACCCATTCCCATCACTATCTCAACTTTGTCACATTTTCACCTATTTTGCCATACTATAGCCTTACGTTTTTTTCCGGACCGATTTCTATCACCCTCCCAAACTTTGTCATTTTCACCCCAATAAGCCTTTTAATAGCCTTACTATAGTCTTACCGTCATTCCTGACCCATTCCCATCACTATCTCACTTTGTCATATTTTCACCTATTTTGCCATATTATAGCCTTACGTTTTTTTCCGGACCGATTTCTATCACCCTCCCAAACTTTGTCATTTTCACCCCAATAAGCCTTTTAATAGCCTTACTATAGTCTTAAGATCATTCCTGACCCATTCCCATCACTATCTCACTTTGTCATATTTTCACCTATTTTGCCTTACTATAGCCTTACGTTTTTATCCGGACCGATTTCTATCACCCTTCCAAACTTTGTCATTTTCACCCCAATAAGCCTTTTAATAGCCTTACTATAGTCTTAAGATCATTCCTGACCCATTCCCATCACTATCTCAACTTGTCATATTTTCACCTATTTTGCCTTACTATAGCCTTACGTTTTTATCCGGACCGATTTCTATCACCCTTCCAAACTTTGTCATTTTCACCCCAATAAGCCTTTTAATAGCCTTACTATAGTCTTAAGATCATTCCTGACCCATTCCCATCACTATCTCAACTTGTCATATTTTCACCTATTTTGCCATACTATAGCCTTACGTTTTTTTCCGGACCGATTTCTATCACCCTCCCAAACTTTGTCATTTTCACCCCAATAAGCCTTTTAATAGCCTTACTATAGCCTTACCGTCAATTCTGACACATTCCCATCACTATCTCACTTTGTCATATTTTCACCTATTTTGCCATACTATAGCCTTACGTTTTTTTCCGGACCGATTTCTATCACCCTCCCAAACTTTGTCATTTTCACCCCAATAAGCCTTTTAATAGCCTTACTATAGTCTTACCATCATTCCTGACCCATTCCCATCACTATCTCACTTTGTCATATTTTCACCTATTTTGCCATACTATAGCCTTACGTTTTTTTTCCGGACCGATTTCTATCACCCACCCAAACTTTGTCATTTTCACCCCAATAAGCCTTTTAATAGCCTTACTATAGTCTTACCGTCATTCCTGACCCATTCCCATCACTATCTCAACTTGTCATATTTTCACCTATTTTGCCATACTATAGCCTTACGTTTTTTTCCGGACCGATTTCTATCACCCTCCCAAACTTTGTCATTTTCACCCCAATAAGCCTTTTAATAGCCTTACTATAGTCTTACCGTCATTTCTGACCCATTCCCATCACTATCTCACTTTGTCATATTTTCACCTATTTTGCCATACTATAGCCTTAGGTTTTTTTCCGGACCGATTTCTATCACCCTCCCAAACTTTGTCATTTTCACCCCAATAAGCCTTTTAATAGCCTTACTATAGTCTTACCGTCATTTCTGACCCATTCCCATCACTATCTCAACTTGTCATATTTTCACCTATTTTGCCATACTATAGCCTTACGTTTTTTTCCGGACCGATTTCTATCACCCTCCCAAACTTTGTCATTTTCACCCCAATAAGCCTTTTAATAGCCTTACTATAGTCTTACCGTCATTTCTGACCCATTCCCATCACTATCTCACTTTGTCATATTTTCACCTATTTTGCCATACTATAGCCTTACGTTTTTTTCCGGACCTATTTCTATCACCCTCCCAAACTTTGTCATTTTCACCCCAATAAGCCTTTTAATAGCCTTACTATAGTCTTACCGTCATTCCTGACCCATTCCCATCACTATCTCAACTTGTCATATTTTCACCTATTTTGCCTTACGTTTTTTTCCGGTCCGATTTCTATCACCCTCCAAAACTTTGTCATTTTCACCCCAATAAGCCTTTTAATAGCCTTACTATAGTCTTCAGATCATTTCTGACCCATTCCCATCACTATCTCAACTTGTCATATTTTCACCTATTTTGCCATACTATAGCCTTAGGTTTTTTTCCGGACCGATTTCTATCACCCTCCCAAACTTTGTCATTTTCACCCCAATAAGCCTTTTAATAGCCTTACTATAGTCTTACCGTCATTTCTGACCCATTCCCATCACTATCTCAACTTGTCATATTTTCACCTATTTTGCCATACTATAGCCTTACGTTTTTTTCCGGACCGATTTCTATCACCCTCCCAAACTTTGTCATTTTCACCCCAATAAGCCTTTTAATAGCCTTACTATAGTCTTACCGTCATTTCTGACCCATTCCCATCACTATCTGAACTTGTCATATTTTCACCTATTTTGCCATACTATAGCCTTACGTTTTTTTCCGGACCGATTTCTATCACCCTCCAAAACTTTGTCATTTTCACCCCAATAAGCCTTTTAATAGCCCTACTATAGTCTTACCGTCATTTCTGACCCATTCCCATCACTATCTCACTTTGTCATATTTTCACCTATTTTGCCATACTATAGCCTTACGTTTTTTTCCGGACCTATTTCTATCACCCTCCCAAACTTTGTCATTTTCACCCCAATAAGCCTTTTAATAGCCTTACTATAGTCTTACCGTCATTTCTGACCCATTCCCATCACTATCTCAACTTGTCATATTTTCACCTATTTTGCCTTACGTTTTTTTCCGGACCGATTTCTATCACCCTCCAAAACTTTGTCATTTTCACCCCAATAAGCCTTTTAATAGCCTTACTATAGTCTTAAGATCATTTCTGACCCATTCCCATCACTATCTCAACTTGTCATATTTTCACCTATTTTGCCATACTATAGCCTTACGTTTTTTTCCGGACCGATTTCTATCACCCTTCCAAACTTTGTCATTTTCACCCCAATAAGCCTTTTAATAGCCTTACTATAGTCTTACCGTCATTTCTGACCCATTCCCATCACTATCTCACTTTGTCATATTTTCACCTATTTTGCCATACTATAGCCTTACGTTTTTTTCCGGACCTATTTCTATCACCCTCCCAAACTTTGTCATTTTCACCCCAATAAGCCTTTTAATAGCCTTACTATAGTCTTACCGTCATTCCTGACCCATTCCCATCACTATCTCAACTTGTCATATTTTCACCTATTTTGCCATACTATAGCCTTACGTTTTTTTCCGGACCGATTTCTATCACCCTCCCAAACTTTGTCATTTTCACCCCAATAAGCCTTTTAATAGCCTTACTATAGTCTTACCGTCATTCCTGACCCATTCCCATCACTATCTCAACTTGTCATATTTTCACCTATTTTGCCATACTATAGCCTTACGTTTTTTTCCGGACCGATTTCTATCACCCTCCCAAACTTTGTCATTTTCACCCCAATAAGCCTTTTAATAGCCTTACTATAGTCTTACCGTCATTCCTGACCCATTCCCATCACTATCTCAACTTGTCATATTTTCACCTATTTTGCCATACTATAGCCTTACGTTTTTTTCCGGACCGATTTCTATCACCCTCCCAAACTTTGTCATTTTCACCCCAATAAGCCTTTTAATAGCTTTACTATAGTCTTACCGTCATTCCTGACCCATTCCCATCACTATCTCACTTTGTCATATTTTCACCTATTTTGCCATACTATAGCCTTACGTTTTTTTCCGGACCGATTTCTATCACCCTCCCAAACTTTGTCATTTTCACCCCAATAAGCCTTTTAATAGCCTTACTATAGTCTTAAGATCATTTCTGACCCATTCCCATCACTATCTCAACTTGTCATATTTTCACCTATTTTGCCATACTATAGCCTTACGTTTTTTTCCGGACCGATTTCTATCACCCTCCCAAACTTTGTCATTTTCACCCCAATAAGCCTTTTAATAGCCTTACTATAGCCTTACCGTCAATTCTGACACATTCCCATCACTATCTCACTTTGTCATATTTTCACCTATTTTGCCATACTATAGCCTTACGTTTTTTTCCGGACCGATTTCTATCACCCTCCCAAACTTTGTCATTTTCACCCCAATAAGCCTTTTAATAGCCTTACTATAGTCTTAAGATCATTTCTGACCCATTCCCATCACTATCTCAACTTGTCATATTTTCACCTATTTTGCCATACTATAGCCTTACGTTTTTTTCCGGACCGATTTCTATCACCCTCCCAAACTTTGTCATTTTCACCCCAATAAGCCTTTTAATAGCCTTACTATAGTCTTAAGATAATTTCTGACCCATTCCCATCACTATCTCAACTTGTCATATTTTCACCTATTTTGCCTTACGTTTTTTTCCGGACCGATTTCTATCACCCTTCCAAACTTTGTCATTTTCACCCCAATAAGCCTTTTAATAGCCTTACTATAGTCTTAAGATCATTTCTGACCCATTCCCATCACTATCTCAACTTGTCATATTTTCACCTATTTTGCCATACTATAGCCTTACGTTTTTTTCCGAACCGATTTCTATCACCCTTCCAAACTTTGTCATTTTCACCCCAATAAGCCTTTTAATAGCCTTACTATAGTCTTACCGTCATTTCTGACACATTCCCATCACTATCTCACTTTGTCATATTTTCACCTATTTTGCCATACTATAGCCTTACGTTTTTTTCCGGACCGATTTCTATCACCCTCACAAACTTTGTCATTTTCACCCCAATAAGCCTTTTAATAGCCTTACTATAGTCTTACCGTCATTTCTGACCCATTCCCATCACTATCTCAACTTGTCATATTTTCACCTATTTTGCCATACTATAGCCTTACGTTTTTTTCCGGACCGATTTCTATCACCCTCCCAAACTTTGTCATTTTCACCCCAATAAGCCTTTTAATAGCCTTACTATAGTCTTAAGATAATTTCTGACCCATTCCCATCACTATCTCAACTTGTCATATTTTCACCTATTTTGCCTTACGTTTTTTTCCGGACCGATTTCTATCACCCTTCCAAACTTTGTCATTTTCACCCCAATAAGCCTTTTAATAGCCTTACTATAGTCTTAAGATCATTTCTGACCCATTCCCATCACTATCTCAACTTGTCATATTTTCACCTATTTTGCCATACTATAGCCTTACGTTTTTTTCCGAACCGATTTCTATCACCCTTCCAAACTTTGTCATTTTCACCCCAATAAGCCTTTTAATAGCCTTACTATAGTCTTACCGTCATTTCTGACACATTCCCATCACTATCTCACTTTGTCATATTTTCACCTATTTTGCCATACTATAGCCTTACGTTTTTTTCCGGACCGATTTCTATCACCCTCCCAAACTTTGTCATTTTCACCCCAATAAGCCTTTTAATAGCCTTACTATAGTCTTACCGTCATTCCTGACCCATTCCCATCACTATCTCAACTTGTCATATTTTCACCTATTTTGCCATACTATAGCCTTACGTTTTTTTCCGGACCGATTTCTATCACCCTCCCAAACTTTGTCATTTTCACCCCAATAAGCCTTTTAATAGCCTTACTATAGTCTTACCGTCATTCCTGACCCATTCCCATCACTATCTCAACTTGTCATATTTTCACCTATTTTGCCATACTATAGCCTTACGTTTTTTTCCGGACCGATTTCTATCACCCTCCCAAACTTTGTCATTTTCACCCCAATAAGCCTTTTAATAGCCTTACTATAGTCTTACCGTCATTCCTGACCCATTCCCATCACTATCTCAACTTGTCATATTTTCACCTATTTTGCCATACTATAGCCTTACGTTTTTTTCCGGACCGATTTCTATCACCCTCCCAAACTTTGTCATTTTCACCCCAATAAGCCTTTTAATAGCTTTACTATAGTCTTACCGTCATTCCTGACCCATTCCCATCACTATCTCACTTTGTCATATTTTCACCTATTTTGCCATACTATAGCCTTACGTTTTTTTCCGGACCGATTTCTATCACCCTCCCAAACTTTGTCATTTTCACCCCAATAAGCCTTTTAATAGCCTTACTATAGTCTTAAGATCATTTCTGACCCATTCCCATCACTATCTCAACTTGTCATATTTTCACCTATTTTGCCATACTATAGCCTTACGTTTTTTTCCGGACCGATTTCTATCACCCTCCCAAACTTTGTCATTTTCACCCCAATAAGCCTTTTAATAGCCTTACTATAGCCTTACCGTCAATTCTGACACATTCCCATCACTATCTCACTTTGTCATATTTTCACCTATTTTGCCATACTATAGCCTTACGTTTTTTTCCGGACCGATTTCTATCACCCTCCCAAACTTTGTCATTTTCACCCCAATAAGCCTTTTAATAGCCTTACTATAGTCTTAAGATCATTTCTGACCCATTCCCATCACTATCTCAACTTGTCATATTTTCACCTATTTTGCCATACTATAGCCTTACGTTTTTTTCCGGACCGATTTCTATCACCCTCCCAAACTTTGTCATTTTCACCCCAATAAGCCTTTTAATAGCCTTACTATAGTCTTAAGATAATTTCTGACCCATTCCCATCACTATCTCAACTTGTCATATTTTCACCTATTTTGCCTTACGTTTTTTTCCGGACCGATTTCTATCACCCTTCCAAACTTTGTCATTTTCACCCCAATAAGCCTTTTAATAGCCTTACTATAGTCTTAAGATCATTTCTGACCCATTCCCATCACTATCTCAACTTGTCATATTTTCACCTATTTTGCCATACTATAGCCTTACGTTTTTTTCCGAACCGATTTCTATCACCCTTCCAAACTTTGTCATTTTCACCCCAATAAGCCTTTTAATAGCCTTACTATAGTCTTACCGTCATTTCTGACACATTCCCATCACTATCTCACTTTGTCATATTTTCACCTATTTTGCCATACTATAGCCTTACGTTTTTTTCCGGACCGATTTCTATCACCCTCACAAACTTTGTCATTTTCACCCCAATAAGCCTTTTAATAGCCTTACTATAGTCTTACCGTCATTTCTGACACATTCCCATCACTATCTCACTTTGTCATATTTTCACCTATTTTGCCATACTATAGCCTTACGTTTTTTTCCGAACCGATTTCTATCACCCTCCCAAACTTTGTCATTTTCACCCCAATAAGCCTTTTAATAGCCTTACTATAGTCTTACCGTCATTTCTGACCCATTCCCATCACTATCTCAACTTGTCATATTTTCACCTATTTTGCCATACTATAGCCTTACGTTTTTTTCCGGACCGATTTCTATCACCCTCCCAAACTTTGTCATTTTCACCCCAATAAGCCTTTTAATAGCCTTACTATAGTCTTAAGATAATTTCTGACCCATTCCCATCACTATCTCAACTTGTCATATTTTCACCTATTTTGCCATACTATAGCCTTACGTTTTTTTCCGAACCGATTTCTATCACCCTTCCAAACTTTGTCATTTTCACCCCAATAAGCCTTTTAATAGCCTTACTATAGTCTTACCGTCATTTCTGACACATTCCCATCACTATCTCACTTTGTCATATTTTCACCTATTTTGCCATACTATAGCCTTACGTTTTTTTCCGGACCGATTTCTATCACCCTCACAAACTTTGTCATTTTCACCCCAATAAGCCTTTTAATAGCCTTACTATAGTCTTACCGTCATTTCTGACACATTCCCATCACTATCTCACTTTGTCATATTTTCACCTATTTTGCCATACTATAGCCTTACGTTTTTTTCCGAACCGATTTCTATCACCCTCCCAAACTTTGTCATTTTCACCCCAATAAGCCTTTTAATAGCCTTACTATAGTCTTACCGTCATTTCTGACCCATTCCCATCACTATCTCACTTTGTCATATTTTCACCTATTTTGCCATACTATAGCCTTACGTTTTTTTTCGGACCGATTTCTATCACCCTTCCAAACTTTGTCATTTTCACCCCAATAAGCCTTTTAATAGCCTTACTATAGTCTTACCATCATTTCTGACCCATTCCCATCACTATCTCACTTTGTCATATTTTCACCTATTTTGCCATACTATAGCCTTACGTTTTTATCCGGACCGATTTCTATCACCCTCCCAAACTTTGTCATTTTCACCCCAATAAGCCTTTTAATAGCCTTACTACAGTCTTAAGATCATTCCTGACCCATTCCCATCACTATCTCACTTTGTCATATTTTCACCTATTTTGCCATACTATAGCCTTACGTTTTTTTTCGGACCGATTTCTATCACCCTCCCAAACTTTGTCATTTTCACCCCAATAAGCCTTTTAATAGCCTTACTATAGTCTTACCGTCATTTCTGACCCATTCCCATCACTATCTCACTTTGTCATATTTTCACCTATTTTGCCATACTATAGCCTTACGTTTTTTTTCGGACCGATTTCTATCACCCTTCCAAACTTTGTCATTTTCACCCCAATAAGCCTTTTAATAGCCTTACTATAGTCTTACCGTCATTTCTGACCCATTCCCATCACTATCTCACTTTGTCATATTTTCACCTATTTTGCCATACTATAGCCTTACGTTTTTTTCCGGACCTATTTCTATCACCCTTCCAAACTTTGTCATTTTCACCCCAATAAGCCTTTTAATAGCCTTACTATAGTCTTACCGTCATTTCTGACCCATTCCCATCACTATCTCACTTTGTCATATTTTCACCTATTTTGCCATACTATAGCCTTACGTTTTTTTTCGGACCGATTTCTATCACCCTTCCAAACTTTGTCATTTTCACCCCAATAAGCCTTTTAATAGCCTTACTATAGTCTTACCGTCATTTCTGACCCATTCCCATCACTATCTCACTTTGTCATATTTTCACCTATTTTGCCATACTATAGCCTTACGTTTTTTTCCGGACCGATTTCTATCACCCTCCCAAACTTTGTCATTTTCACCCCAATAAGCCTTTTAATAGCCTTACTATAGTCTTAAGATCATTCCTGACCCATTCCCATCACTATCTCAACTTGTCATATTTTCACCTATTTTGCCATACTATAGCCTTACGTTTTTTTCCGGACCGATTTCTATCACCCTCCCAAACTTTGTCATTTTCACCCCAATAAGCCTTTTAATAGCCTTACTATAGTCTTAAGATCATTTCTGACCCATTCCCATCACTATCTCAACTTGTCATATTTTCACCTATTTTGCCATACTATAGCCTTACGTTTTTTTCGGACCGATTTCTATCACCCTTCCAAACTTTGTCATTTTCACCCCAATAAGCCTTTTAATAGCCTTACTATAGTCTTACCGTCATTCCTGACCCATTCCCATCACTATCTCAACTTGTCATATTTTCACCTATTTTGCCATACTATAGCCTTACGTTTTTTGTCAGGGTTCGTGGAATTCAATTGCACGGCAGACAAGAAGCTCAGTTCAAAAGTGTTTATTCTAAAAACCACAGCAGAAGCAAAATCAGGCAAGTTCAAGGTCAAAACCAGTTCCAGGCGCTAGAGGAGGAAATCCAGGAGACAAAGTCGGGCAGGGGAGGGGAACACGGGGGAGGGGAATACGGGGGGGGGGGAGTGAAACCTCTCAGGAAGGGAGGGGGGAGTGGGAGCAGGATCATGACACATTTGGCCTGTCAATAGCCTTCCTATATAGTCTTACCATCATTTCTGACCAATTTCCATCACTTTCCCAATTTTTCCACCTTATTTGGCCATACTATATAGCCTTACCTTGTTTTCCAAACAGATTCCATTATTTTCCCAATTTTACATATTGTGACCTTATTCGGCCTTACTTTTGCCTTACTGTTATTTCTTACCAAATTCTATGATTTTACCTTTCATTCATATTTTCACTTTTTTTGGACTGTTATTTCTTACTAAATCCCACAATTTTTCCCAAATTTGTTCACATTTTCACCTTTTTGCCCTTACTTTAGCCTCACCAGAACATCCTTCCTCGTTCTGATCTTGGGTAGTGCGCAGACAACAAGTAGAATATTAGTAAACAAGCACAGAAATAACGTCTGAAAGTTCAACTATGATGTCTGAAACTAGTCCAATAAAATATACCATTAAAAGTGGCACTGTACCGTTTCTCAGCCTGATCGTCCTTTACTTTAAGGATCTGATTGATGAATTTCAGAGTATGAAATACAAAACTTTAACCCGAAATCTTGGCACACTCTTCAGCCGAGTCAGCAACAATTATAGCAGAAGGTATTTTCACCACATAAAACAGCTTTACAATGAATAACTGCTATGAATCTTGATTTGCGGGTTAAATTAAGGTGTAATTTCTACTTTTAGGAATCTGCAAGGCCTATTCAACTGGCGGCCCACGGGCCGGACATCAGACCGGCCCGCAGATCAGTTCTGCTTACTTTTTTTTTTTTTTTTTTTATTAAAAAAAAGAAAGACATTTTTAAATACATTACAGTCATAACAATTTGCTTTTATAGAGAAAATAGAAAAGCCCAACATATACACATGAGCAGCAGGTGTGTTTGCGACGGTGGAAAGAAAAAACTTCCCAACAGGGAGAAACTTTGTAGAAACCAGAGTCAGAGGTGGAGGAATTCTGAGGACCGGTTGGGGTGAAAGGATGGAGGAGAGGAAAGAGGAAAGGAAAGGAAAGACAGAGAAAGACTTGGTGGGGAGATACATACAATACCCTTGTTAGTGCTACATACATTTTTTTTCTTTTTACTAATACAGTAATCACAGTGATCTACATATTTTCCAACTGCCATGAGATTAAACCAGCCTGAGCAGCAACAGAGCAAAAAACCAAAATAATCACAACAATTATAACAAAAGCAAAAACAAAAGGACACAAAACAAAGAAAAAAAAAAGGAGAAGAGAAAAACAGAACGAAACGAAAAAAACAAAAAACAAAATAAAAAGCTGTGGTATTAAGTCTGTTCGATGAAATCCATTGGCAAGTTCAGCTAATCTTTCAATTCTGATCATCTGTTTGCTCTCTTCTGTGGATTGCTAGAGAGAAAGGAGAGATGTCAGAATTTACAAAATTAGACAGAAAGACATACATAATCTCTCAGATGTTTCAGATATGTGTTTATGGGGCTGTAACAGCCTTTGTTCCAAAACAAAAACAGTATGATGTGTATAAAGTCAGTGATTTGTACTTTTTTGCCATGTACCAAAATAAAAGACTGTTGAATGTGGCAGAGCTTTGTGTCAGGTTGAGATCAGGAATAATAGCTCAGGGAATTGTCCGGCCCCCGGGTCCTCAGCTTTCTGAAAATGTGGCCCTCCCAAAAATAGAGTTGAATAGTCCTGGTCTACACGGTCAAGGTGCACTACACATAAAACTAAAATTAGACAGATATATGATAAAAAAAAAAGGTGAATTCTTGTGATAAAATGAAAATCTCAGCTCCACAACAACCCACCAACATACATTTAAAATATCTCAACATAGAAAACGAAGGTTAAAAAAATGATCAGTCAATAATTCTTTTAGTTTATATATATATATACCCCTATTTTGGCCAGCAGGTGGCGGTGTTACACCACTCTTTCTCAGTGTTTTTTAAACAGAGACTTGAACTCCCTGTCATAGATACACACACTATGCTTTATGATTGATAACAAGCATTACTATATTCGTACTGTAATTTTTACATATATATATATAGCTTGACTAAACTGCACTCAGATTTGTTTAGTTTCCTCTTCCAGCAAACCTCCTGAGTTATTCACGTGCGGAGGAATGTGCAGGGCTCCTTTTGTTAGTGCGTCTCCAAGGTGACCGCAGCGCAGCGGACAGTTTCAGGACAGAGAAAGTCAATCTCAATTTCTACCATCGCGGAGAAGGAGTCCTCTCTGAGCCAGCGGTAATCTGGTACGCGGTTGGATTATGGCGGACTATCGTGAGGCGCAGCATGCGCGCAATATGCGCTCTGACGCGCGCTTCAGCAGCTGGACGCCTCTGCACAACAAGCAGCAGAATCTGCAGGTAGTCAGCAGTCATCCACGCGAACATCTTAGAATTCGTGTTTCATTTGAATGCATGGAGTTTAAAAATACAAAACAAAGGTTTCCTGGTTATTTTGGAATAAGTTAAATAAATATTTTTTTCCCTGGGAGTGAGAACCACATGTCCATTATAATTATTATTAGAATAGATTCAAAGCAGTAATTAGTAAGATTAAAGTTGTGTCATAGTTTTCAACTCACTAAAAACAACAACCTCACTGGACTTGTATTTATTTTTTGATGAAACACAATGAAATAAAAGCCAACATTTGTGTTAGAATTGCCTATAGTAACTATGAGTTAAATCACCTACTCAAAAAATGGGCATCTAGTTTTTCTACAGCCAATTAGATTGAAAAGTATTCTACTTTTAAAATCATAGCTTACTAATGTGTGAATCTCGGTGTACTTTCACACGTTATTCCCATGCTTGTTTACTAATATTCTACTTACTGTCTAATAATCCTATTCCTTTATTTTAGGTATTTATTGAACACATTCTCAGTGGAATCTGTCATGAACACATTATTTGGCACTGGTATTGGCTATGAAATTAAATGTGGTTAAAAGTGACTAATTACGAAGGTAAACTTCATTTAAGTACTTTTAAATGAATCCCAGCAAACGTTTCTTTGAGTTTTCGAGTATGCCATTCGTCGGCCAGCAGAGGGCGGGGTTACACAGCTCTTTACAACTGAGAGCCTTGAAATACAGTGTATAACAGACATACATACACCGACTATGCTATACCCAACATACAAACATATCCAACACACACGCACAAACAAAAAACACATCCAGAGGCAGTGTTTCACAGCTTAAAAAAGACTTTCAAAAAACCTCTTTCCATATCAGTCCATTGAACTTCATTTTTTTTTAAGGAAAACTGTCCTGCTCAGAAAACAATGAAATGCAAGTGAAAAAAAAGCTTGACTTTTGAAATCTGACTATAGTATTTCAAATGGGTCTTAAAGTTCCAGTTCCAATAATAAAACAGCCATTGTTTACAGAGAAATAACCAAACAATCCTACTTGAGCGGCTCCGGAGAAGAACTGGAAAATCGATCCCAGCAATATAAACCTATAGCAGCTTCACTGAAAAAGAATCCTTTGAGCTTAATGCTCATTTAGATGTATTGTTCTTTGTGCTACGTTTTCTGCTACTGGTAGTTGTATGAAGTCACAGCACCCTCATGGTGATTCTGTCCTTTCTTCATTGCTTTGCTCTCCAGTTGTTTGAGGAGAGGGTGAACATGGTGCTGCACTGGTTCGACCTGTGGACGGACCGTCAGAGGAAACACCTGCTGCAACGTCTTCTGACTCGCTGCACCAAGTTCCAGCTCAAGTCAGACTCTCCTCCGTTCACATGGTGTTGATATTGTCCAGATCAAGTCGAAACCAGGACCAGACGGTCCAAGACAAGACTAACACTTTAAAGGGCAGAGACCAAGTCAAAAGCAAGTCCAGGACATCTCAAGACCAAGACTTTAAAGAGCTTAATCAGAGTTAAGACCAAGAAAAGACAAAGACATTGAGTGATCGAGACCAATTCAAGAGCAAGACCAGGGAATGTCAAGACTTAAAGGACCTAAGACCAAGACTTTAAGGGGCCAAGACCAGATAACTTCAAGACAAGTCCAATACTTAAAGTGATCAAGATCAAGTTAAGACCAAGACTAGGAAAGCTAAGGACAAAGACAAGACCAAGGCCAAAACCAGAACATCTCAAGACTAAAACAAGCCAAGATCTTAAGGGGCAGAGACTAAGACCAAGACCAGGGCATTTCAAGACCAATGCTTTAAGAAGCCAAGACATAGTCAAGACCAAGACTTTAAGGGGGGTGAAACTGAATGAGGACCAAGCCTTTGGAAATGTGGACGTATCTGAACGTTCGACAACACGACTCTTTACACATATTTCGAATCACATGATCATTTCTTTTAAGAGCAGATTGTGACTGATAATCTGTGCAGACACTGCAGAGATCTTCTCATTCAGACGGTTCCAGCGACTCAGGTGGACTTCACAGCGGTGCTACCTCGATTTCTGTCCCTCGACGTGTTGTCCTTCCTGTCCCCACGTGATCTCTGCAGGGCGGCCCAGGTCAGCTGGCACTGGAGGGTCCTGGCTGAGCAGGTAAAAGCGATTCTATTGGGACAGTTTGTAGAGAGAGGAAAGAAAGATTTAATGCCTTGCTTCTGTGCAGGACTGCCTCTGGGTGAGTCGGTGCGTCAGGAAAGGCTGGTTTCTTCCCTACGCTCCGGGAGCGAAAGAGTTCGGAGCGTGGAAGAGCCACTACATCTCATGTGTGTCCACACTGGACTGGCTTTCCCCATGGGAGGCCGCCGAGCGGTACGGGACCCGCGACCAGCCCGGTATGGAAGAGGAGGTGGAGAGGAGGAAGATGAGGCAAATCATCAGGGACAAGGTTCAGGAGGAGAAAAGTGAGTGGAAATGAAGGAAATGAAAAAGTTAGAGTTCTTTCGTGACACTTCTACTCACTGCTTCCAGAATGTTCAACGTAAATACATTTGCATTTGTTGTACCTCTGTTATACCTGCAGGGTTGTCTATGAGAACCAGGAGGGCCTGGGGCAGCTATACCAGGACTGATGGATTCCAAGATGGAGTCACGTCTCAAGCCACCTCTCTTTCTAGGATTGAAGGGTCTCCCGGCATCAGTCTCAGTCTGGATCGGGGACGTCCCATCACTGCCGCTCAGAGCCTGGAGACAATTCAGAGCAGTGGTCTGAACAGGTGACCACAGGATTGGTCTTTGCAGGTTTCCTTGTTTTCAATCTTTTACAATAAGTTAAAAATAAGTAACATTTTTTACAGTGAACAACTGGCCAGGCCCAGAGGGCTCCTATCTTTTACTTCTCGCCCTCCACCATCACACACATCCCCTCCTCCTCCTCCTCCTCCTCCTCCTCATTGGACCGCCTCCTCCCTCTTACTGCTTGTCTCCAACTCGATACCAGCCTATGAGGTGAGAGTGCCTCTATCCACCTGGCATTATCATGCATTTCGGGAGATCTGATAAAGACTTTTGGACTTTCATGAAGCTTTTAATAACTATTGCTCTTTAATACCTATTACCAGTCCCTTTTCAATCAGCTGGGCAAATTTGAGATAAATTGTATATAACTACCAAATCCCAAACTTTTTTGGGAGTTTTCTGAAGTTTGTAGCGTGTCGCACTTCCGGTAACAAAGCCTTTGTGGTGAGACGTGTCCCTGACCGCCTTGGGAAGTGGTTTGAGTGAAAGCGCCTTATTGTTTGCTGTTTACGCTTATCTTAGTGCTCGCCCTGAACACACGTTAATGCCAGGCGGAAACAGTCCCCGATTGTCCACAGGCCGCCTCTCAAGTGTGACGATGAAGCTATTGTCTCTCAATCCAGATGGTGCTGACTGGAGTGAAGGCAGAGGTCATGGTGGTGCTGTATGACCACCGGGGGAGCCTCTCGGCTCTGTTGGCCCAGGTGGAGCGAGCCGTCTGTGGCCGACCCATCCGGAGGCTTGGACTGCTCGCCCCGGGCGGAACGGAGGAAGTCAGCATACTGCACAGTGAGTATTTAAAGACTTTCTAAAGAGAAGGCCAATAAAATCCCAAGTTCATGACGTTATGCCACAGAAACAACTTCGTTGTGCTGTTTTCTTGAGAAAAAAGGCAAGTTACCTTTGTTCGGTAAACAGTCATTCAACGACCACCAAAACTCAAAAGTACACAGACGTTATCCCAATTCTTTGATCCATAGACTCATTTCACTGATTTCCTCACTTCAGCATTTGGTTCAAGGACCATATGTAAGGTACTTTGTCTTGACAACTAAAGGTACCGATCAAGTTTTTGAATGTCTCAAACCGACAATTGATGAAAAACTACATAGTTGGAGAAAAGAATATCTCAGTACTTCTGTTTCTTTGACCTGTCAGACAGTAGCCTGTTGGAAAAGAGTCTGCTGAACCCTGATCACAGGGAATTCTGGAAAAAATTGAGTGTCTGGGTGGCGCCGAGTCAAGAGGGAGGGGGAATCGACATCTTCTGCCCACTTGCTGCATCTGGTAACACACACACATATATATATATATATATGATATAATCCAGTGTCTGAATCTGAATTACAGTCATCTCACAGATCAGATCATCTGTGCTACCCTCACAGCTTCAGGAGTCTCTGTCATGAACAATCTCTCTACTCTGACTGGTCTTGAGGTTCAGGCACCGATGGGTCTTGCCACTGGAAGTTTCCAAAACAGTACGTGGAATCTAAATTAAATCTTCATTTTCAAAAGGGCATCACAGTAAATCTAAGCATGTGTCAGTCCTCAGCGAGTGGTCTGACAGCAGGGTCCACGCCGGACTCCCGGCGGCTCCGGCGCTGCGCTACTTGGGCGAGGGTGTGCTGCAGGCCTGGTGCATTCAAGCCTGGTGGATGGCCGAGGCTCTGGGGCAGATCAAGCGCTCCCTGGGGCGACAGCTCCAACGGTCCGGCCTCCAGGCCCGCGGCCGGGCTCTGGGTGAGATTCTCCCGTCACATCTGGATCAAGAGCTGGATGCTCCAGGGTCCTGTTAACGCAGTTCTGGTTTTCATAGGACTTTTTCTGTGGGATAAAATCTGCCTGGACAAGCTCCGTGTGTCCAGAGATGTCGGCGAAGCCCTGACGGAAGGACTGACTGCTCTTTCAAGACGAGACGAGGTGTGGGACGTTCTGCGAGGAACAATAGGGGAAATAAATAGGTGCAACATCTTTTTACTCTCGCATCTTTCAGACCAGACCACTGGAGTTTCTCTCAGCCTTTCTGACAAGATGGAGTGAGGAGAAAGATGCTGAGGAGACAAAATGGACAAACACAGAAGTAGAGGAGGCGTCTTCAAGACCTGATCTGTCACAGGTGTTTGCTTAGAAGAGAAAGGTCTGACGGAGAAGGTTAGATCCTGATCGTCTCTTCCGTGTTTTCAGACCGAGTTGGATTGGAGAGGGACAGTTGCCAGAGAGCTGCACCACAGCGAGCGTCTCTATCTGGAGAGACTGGGCAGTGTCCAAAAGGTATACTGATCCAAGAAATTCTTCCTACATCCATTTATAAGACGTTGCCCCGTTCATTGTGCCTCGTCCCTCTCAGGTGTACCAGGAGCGTCTGACAGAATCTCTGAAAGCCAACCGAGCCATTCTCAGCTTCACCGAAATCCAGATCATCCTGGTTCCTGTTGCACAAATAATGGAGCTGAACAGGTAGGCACACACAGATACCGGAAAAAAGTATCCAGTTTAATGCTGCATACAGCAAACTCATGAAATATAACTGATACAATGGTTGAGTGTTACGTGACGTCATCGGTCATCGAGAGCCCGAGCAACGTTCGCAGTTCAGAGATTCTATAATATCAAAGTTACTCTACATGTAGGAGACAGTTTTAGTCAAATGTCAAATGTCAACAGCTTGTACAATAGAAGCAACTTAATCATTAGATGTATTGACCAGCAGAGTCCGTCCGATGTTGCGTATCATTTGCGTATAGGGTATCAGTAAGGCTCAGTACTTAAAGGTAAGCAAGTTAAGGCGGAATTGGTGCGGTTTAAAACATTGTGGCGTTGCGTTGCCGTACCGCCCGTGCTCGTCGCAGGGCGTTCGAGGTGGACCTCCGGGCCCGGGTGCAGCAGTGGGGGGCCGACCAATGTGTCGGAGACGTGTTCGCCAAACTGTGCTCCCGCCTCAGAGTCTACACCAACTACCTGAACAACTACCCCACGGCCCTCAGCACCGTCGACAAGGTACAAATCAATGCAACATCATCTTCACGCTTCATGAGACGCAATGTGATCATGTACGTTTGCCTCAGTGCAGAGAGACAAAACCGGCGTTTCGGGCTTTCCTGAAGACCGTGGACAGGACTCTCGCGACACACATGCTGAGGTAAATAAATCATGCTAATTTTTACAAAATCCATGCGTCGACTCTGCACTGATCACCTGCATGCTTGTGAAGCCTGCAGGAGCTCCTGCTCAGTCCGGTGTGGAGAGTCGACGAGTACGTGACTCTGCTACAAGCTCTGGCTTTACACACGCGCCCCGAACACCCCGATCACACGGACGTCCGCGTCGGCCTCGACACCATGCTGCGGTTCAGAGACTTCATTCGGAAGGTACAGCGTACGATGTTGGATTTACTCTTCATGCGTGTGAAATTACAACAACGCGGATGTTTCAGTTGAAGTGGAACTCTGAGGCGGACGGGCTGATGGACGAGACGCAGCAGATGATCCAGGGCTGTCTGGTAAAACTCGTCTTTGATAATAAAACCATTGGAGATCCACCTACATAGCTTCGCTGTGGGCGACAGATAAATGACACTGGTGTCAGAGCGTCCCTAAAGACCCCATACACTGAGTCATGATTTGAATCAGGACTGGGTTTTGTGTGTGTTCAGTCCCTCCATGAAGGAAACAGGCATCTGATGACGAGTCAGGACGCTGCGTTGCTCCGGAGCGCCGACGAGAACGCCCCGGACTCTCTCAGGTAAGCTGATATTTACCTCCGCATTTGTTTTCTGCATCAAAGTCTGACTTCCCCGCGGCGCTCGCATTGGTCAGGACCTTCGAGCACGTGTCCGACGTGACTCTGTTCCTGTTCAACGACGCCCTGGTGCTGACCTGCCGGAGCGTGCGCCACGCGCCGTTCGCATTCGCCCACCGCAGCACGCACACGTTCATGGCATCCGTGGCTCTGGACAGCCTCGCGGTCAGGGAGATCACACACACTCGCTGTGAGTTGGACCAGGACCGCACTCCGGCTTTGGGATCTGCGAACCGTCTCTTCACCCGAGGTGTTTCGTTCCAGACGTGCGCCACGCCTTCGTCCTGGACGGCCCCAGGCGCTCCTGGGTTTGCGCCACCGAGCGGGGCGAGGAGAAGGAGCACTTCCTGTGCGTGCTGCGAGCCGCCATCAGCTCCGCCCTGAGAGGACGGTGACGCCAGGTTCCTGACACTTAAATATGACCCAGTCACAACACGACCCCGCCACCATCCATCATGAAAACATGTTACTTTTAGTATTTGCTTTTATGTTATCATTGCTATGCATGCAAAACCTCCGTTAATTTCCCCGCAAGTCTTCAAACTGCCTTAAATCTCAAACTTTCCAAAATCTCCTCAAAACCCTTCAAACCTCTTTAAATTGCCTTAAAGTGCTTTGATACCCTAGAAAGCCCTTCAAAGTTTCTAAAAACTCCAAAATACTCTGCAACCCTCTCAAAACTCTGCAAACGTCCATAAAATCTCGTCAAACTTCCTTAAATCTCCTCAAAACCCTTCAGACCGAACATCCTCAAATTTTCCAGCAAAAATGGAACGGTAAACCAAAATTACTCACGAAGTGAAGAGTCAGGTCGAGCTTGTGAATCTCTTTTGCCGTAGGTGTGTCTAGTCAGCTGATTACTGTGACACACACACACACACACACACACACACACACACACACAGTCACATGATGGTCACTGTAATGAGAAATGTTGAATAAATGAGAAAATTCAGTTCAAGGTACAAAAAGTCTTTATTGATAACCAAAAATAACACAAATATGACATTTGTTATTGATTATCACTATGAATGAGCAACATTACAACACATCAGGTTTACATTTATGTACATTATTGCCACTGTAATTAAAAAATACCCATAATCCATCTCTACAAACGAAGAAACAGTTTTCATTTACCTGCATGTTACAACAGATAAAGATCCGAGAAAATACAGTCAAAACATTGACACGTGAAGACCCCGTTTACACGGCAACGTTTCAAGTGAAAACGTTTTTGCGTTTCAGAAAAGTGTTGCGTTTCCACGGAAACAGCAGAAACACCGAAAACGATGTAGTTCGCATGATGGGCCATCTACACACATATGTCTGGAAAAATGATCTACTGTGGCCGTGATGCGTATCTGTAGAAGCAGAGTCTCACAAAAGTTGCGTCTCTTCTCTTTCTACAGAGAACAATTTGGAGCATTTTCAAAAAGTTGCATTATCGAATTCACCTAAACTCACCCCCGTTTCCACAGTGACGGAGGCGTGACGGTGTCGTTTTCACCCGGTTGTACGATGACAGATCCTGAATGTTCCACCTTCGGAACACATTTCAAAAAGTTGCATTTTAGCTGCTTCGAGGTGGTATGGTCCGAAAGCTTTGTGTTTTCACTTGAGACGGTCGCCGTGGAAACAGGACCTAAGAGCACACACAACATTCACATTTTGTTGTTTTCCTACTCGACTCGACAAAACGTTTCCTTTCGGGGAAACACAACATGACCGGACACCTGAACCACGACAGTCATCAGAGCACCGCGGACGAAGTTACAGCAATGGCGGAACGGGTGGCGAGGGTCTGTCACAGCCGCCGGTTGGCGAGATTTGGGTTGTTGTTGTTGTTGTTGTTATTGTTGTTGCTGTGTGGCAACGGCGAGTGTGCGTGCGACTCCTTGCCCACTTTGTTCTGGAGGCCCGGCGCGCTCACCGCCGTGCCGTTCGCCACCTTCTGGGCGCCGTAGCCCTTCGGTTTGGGGATCCTTGTAGGACCCGGACGTCGGAATGCTTCGAGAGGGATCTGCGGGTGGAAATGGAGAGAAAGGTGTCAGAAACAGGAACGAGCTCACAGGAGAAAGTTACATGCAATGTCCTCAAATAACCACTAGATGGAGGCATTTACACACTTTCCAGTGAAAACGCAAAACTTTCATCGGAATGTTTACGAGACAAAGGTGCTCTGAGCCGCTGAAAACAAAAGGTTGTTTTTTTTTTAAAATGGCTACCGAGGTGGAACTTCATGAAAGTGTTCCAACTTTGTGGAAACAGGGGAAATACGCAACTTTTTGAAAATGCTCCGATGTCATGTGAATGACTGAAAATGCATCTTTTTGACCACAGGGTAAAATTCTCAAGGTCAACAACAAGGTAAATTATTCAGATAAACAGCCGCCGACAACAAGAACTCCTACACTCTTTCAGATCGTCGAACAGTGTTGCTTCGTCTCCCATGTTGTATCATTTCATGGTGACTTTCGAATCCGTTGCATAGCAACCAGTGTTTGTTTGCTCGGCGAGGACACTTCCTGGCAAGCAGCAGGGTTCTTCCTCTCGCTGAAACAAGTTGGAGTGGAATCATTCCTCCATCAGCGTGTTTACGTGTCGGGATGCGACGGTACATCACTTCTCCGCGTGCAGTAGAAACTACTTCCTGTTTACAGAAAGTCTGATAAAACGTTCCGACAGTACGGAGAAACCTTGGCTTGATTGTGTGTTTGGAGTGGATTCAGACCAAGTGACCAGACATGGCAACTTTTTGAAAATGCTCCAACTCAGACTGTGTAAATGGAGGATAAAGCACATTTTTGAAACAAACTTTGTCTCTGTGAAAACAGGGAAAATGCACCTTTATGAAAACGCTCAAACTCCATCTCCATGTAAACGGGGAAAAACAATTTTTTGAAAATGGCTTATCGTTTTCAGCATTTTGGCCGTTGCCATGTAAACGAACATTATTTCCAAAACATAAATGTAAAACTTTTCTGACAGTAAAACTTGAAACATTGTTGTGTAAACGAGGACTGATAATTGTTCACTGATGACAACGATGTGACGAAGTTGTACTCGAACATTTTGCCCTCTTTTTCCCATAATGCATCTTTTCTAAAATATAGAATTAGGAAAAAACTATGTTTCGTGAAACGCTCGCTTTTAGTTTCTGGTATTTTCTTGCAAATGAGGCAGAAATCTGACTCATGAGAGAGCATTTTAAACTATAAATATATATAAATCTAAAATAGGTGTGATTTTGATCAGTATAAATGTGTATAAAAACTCACACATGCCCAGAAACAGACTTTAGGGGTTTTGTATTATAATGAGTACAACATAAAATAGTAAAAGTATAACTTAGTTTAAAAAAAAAAAGAAAAAAAAATGGGAGAGAAAAGCTGAAGGATTAAAGTCAGCATTTGTGTCATGGATCAAATATTCCATCAATGTGTGTGAGAGTGGTGGGTGGGGGGGCGGGGCCTCGTGGTGCAGAAAATCGAAGATCGTAATGTGCGGCTTGCTGCTCTCGTATGTCCGCGGTGCAGCCGGAGTTCAGCCGCGAGCGTCACGCTGTCTCCATGGCAACCAAACATGGGCTTTTGTTTTGGATTGTGGTGGGGGGGTGGGGGGGGGCTCGCAAACGTCTGCACTCGCACGGCTCGCAGGCCCCTTTGTTTGCGCCGTTTATCATCCCTTTCCTGGGTTTTATGTTTTACGGGCCCCCCGTTGGTTGAGGTGAGCGAATTCCTCGGCGGTTATCACGAGGACGCGGGGAAATCCGCCCGGGGCGTTTCCTCCTGGTTACACTCTCCCGGCCAGCAACCGATTCACATCAGTAGCTAATTGTTTGAATCGACATCCGGATGTTTTTTTTTTTTTTAATGCTATATTTCAACCCTGGTCGCGCAGTTATTAATCAAGTGTGATTTTGGAAGAGGTCACACTATCGCCCGGTTTTATCCGCGACATCGTGCGGAGACCCGTCTCCCTGCGCCGGACGAGCCCGGGGGGGGGGGGGGTAAAGCGAGGTCGCAGACGGCAAACCCCAGCTGGCCGAGGCTTTCTAATGAATAGCATCTTGTTTAGCTTACTGCGTCGCTCCGTCGCGCCCAGGGGATCTGGTTTCCCCAGCTGTGCCGCTTCTCGCCCGTTCGATTTAACGCCGGATTTAATCGTCTCGTCATCGTCACTCTGCCGCGGCGCGTTTACTGCAAGGTTTCAGACCCCGTTTACGCGTCGGCACGTCAAGGGAACTCGGATCGTTTTTGAGTTTCTGTTTCAATAAATGTTCACGTTTACATGGCGACGTTTTGAAAACAATGTCCGCTTCCGGGAGAATGGCAGGAACCTTGAAAATGTAGTTAGCATCTCAGGCCAGGAGGTGGCGCTGTTGGCTGTTTTTGTAATGGAACACCACACACACACACACACACACACACACACACACACACACACACACACACACACACACACACACACACACACACACACACACACACACACACACACACGCACACGCGCAAGCAGGGAACAATGTGTTTTAAATGTTAACAATGGAAGGACACGGATATTCTGATGAACAGATGACCACAATGACTGTCAAAATAAAAGTACCAAGTCCCAGGAGAAGGTGGATGGAAGTCATGACGCTGAGGAGGAAAATATTATCAGTCTACTGAGCACGTGCAGAACATTTACCGCGGCGTGCATGACCAGGAGCATCGTTTCCATTGTCGACATGGAAGAACGTGCTAAAAGTGTCGTTAGCATGACAGTGGGTGCATTTTCAAAAAGTTCATTTCTGCATTTCTATAGAGATTAAGCCTTTTTTTAAAAGATTGTGTAGTGTTTTACCAGTTTCCATGGCAACTGAGGTTGAAGTTTTCCCACCATTACTGTGAAGACAGAGCATTTTAGAAAAGTTGTGTTTTCACAGAGATGAATCATTTTGAAGTTGTTTTCCCACCATTTACTTGTAGAAAAGTTTTGTTTTCATGGAGACGGATCGTTTTTAAAAAGTTGTTTTTCCCCCCGTTTCCATGGAGAGGGAGTCAAAGCATTTTCAAAAAGTGAAATTTTCTCCCATTTACAGGGAAACAGTGTGTTTTCAAAAAGCGTATTTTCCCCCATTTCGATGGCAACAGAGCGGTTCTGAAAAGCTGCATTTTCCTTTGTTTACATGGAAACCGAGTCAGAGCACTTTCAAAAAGTGGTATTTTTCCATTTCCATGGGGATGGATGTTTTTCAAAAAGTTGCATTTTACCATGGCGACTGAATTTGAGCATTTCAGAAAAGTTGTGTTTATGAAGACGGATCGCTTTTAAAAAGAGATGGGAGTGAAACCTTTTTCGAAAAGTTGTTTCCCGTCGTTTACATGGAGATGGAGCATTGTCAAGAAGTTGCACCCCCCCCCTCCCCCGATTAGCACAGAAATGGAGCATTTCTGAGACATTCTTTATCCCTGTTTACACATTTTCAAAAAGTTACATTTTCAGTGACCCCGACCACCCAAAAATGCCACAAAGGTTTTCCATTTGAGCATGAAATCGTTTGACTAATTAGTCATCTGCAACAAATCTTGCCACATCCTCTCATCTGCGTCACGTCTTTGACGCAGACTTGATTTAAGCGGATCGCACGGTGAGGTTTCCACTGTGAGGCAACGCGGGAGTTTTGCAGATGACTCATTTCGCGGGACGCGATTCGAAGAATAAAGCCGCTGAACTCAGTTCCACATCCAAACGAGAACATTTATTTCAAGCACCGGGATTCACCTCCAGCGGCAGTTTTATGGAGCTCTGAGGTTTAAAGGTTTTTTTTTTTTTAAATAAAAAAAGTTTTCCATAGTGTCACTTCAGAAAACTGTGGGCTCTCGGTTTTCTCTGTGGGTCAGTGGGTTTCTATGCTCTGGGTGGAGGAAGAAACCAGGACGTTTCCAGCCTCATGCAGTGGAGTTGTCGGGTGAGACCCGGTCGGGCGTGAGCACAAAGATCGTCCAGGCAACTCGTACACGTGGGTGAATTTTAATCAAGAAAGTGTGCGACAGAAACACATTGGATTGAAGTCGTCACTGTTCGAGAAGTTACCGTGCATGCAAGCCAAGAATACGAAACAGCTGATTTCAATGTTACACATTCAAAAAAACAAAAAACATAAACATGCTTGATTTAGTGAATAAATGAAATCGGCAAGCATGGATGACAGACTAACATTTCTTTTTTTTGTTTGGTTTTTTTTACACACTTTAATTCTCAGGAAATCAAACAACTTATAATGCAGGATATGGAAGATGAAGTATAAAAACTGATATGATACATCAGTGTGAAAAGTATATGTGCCGTTTGAGTACAATACAGTAAGTGCACATAAGTTAAAAACAACAACAACAACAACAAAAACCCCGGTGTTAAATCAGATTAGGTTTATAACGCTTTTAGAATTTGTTTTTTTTTTATGTTTCTATTTGGGCATGCAGGCAAACAAGTTGTTTGAACTTAATCACACAGAATCGAGCAAACCGAGTAAACAGAAAGAAAAACATCAATGAAGTGAAACTGGCATTTTTTTTTTTTCTTTGAGGGGAGTTTGGGTGGGAGGAGCTAAGGCGTCGGGTCTGACGGGCAAATGACGGGACGGAGGGAGTCGGGGATGATGGGGTCAGTCGTAAGCGTTACTTACTGTAATTTGTGACGGCCTTTGGATTGGGGTGGAGGTGGGCTTAATCATGATGCTACTTGTGATTTTGCTGTTGCCCCTGACAACGGGCGAGGTGCAGTGAGTCCTTTGCTCGGCGAGCGCCGGCACGCCGACGCTCTGGATGAACGGGCTCCCCAGGTGGATGTGGATTTTGTTGTCCTCCGTCGTGATGACGTTGGGCCTCTGGACCTGCCAGCTGCTCTGTCGCTCCGGCGTCACGCGGAAGACGGCGTGTCCGCCGCCGCCGCCGGCCTCCGCGGTCTCCGCGGAGGCGGGGCCGGTCGTCACCGACACGATCTGTATCGGCGACATGGCTCGGTCCGGCGTGACGGAGCCGCACGAGTCCGGGGTCATTGTTCGGGAGTACGTGGACGTGGCGAACGGCGACAAGGCCCTGTCGGGGGAACGCGGCTCGTCGGGCACGGGGGAGCACTTCACCCTCGCCGTTGGGGAAATGGATTTGGCGGTGGGCGACATGGACGCGTTCTGGATGATGGTGATCCTCTGCTTGGGCGGGCCGCCGCTCGTGGGTATGACGGCGGTGCTGGTGAACGACGGGGCGCTCTCCGCCGTGGGACTGGTGATTTCCAGCGTGGCCGTGTTGTGTCCGTGGTCGGGGGTCACCTTGATGTGCAGCGGCTGCCCGGGGCTGTGGGTCAGCACCACGTCACCCGGCTGCACGGGGCTGCCGTTCTGCCGCGGCGGCATTTTGCCGTTCGCCTGGTGATGGGCGGCGTCTTTGCTCTTGAGGAACGGGCCGCGCGCCCTCCTCAGGTTGTTGTTGAGGTTGTTGACGTTGTTGATGAGCGACGGGCTGCACTTGGCGAGCTGCAGCTCGTTGCTGTAGTTCACGCCCTCGTCGGACTCGCTCCCGTCGTACAGCTTCCCGTTGACCACGGCTCGTTCCAGGGGCGCCATCGTCGGCGTCATGAGGTCCAGCGGCTCCGTCTGGACCTCTTTGGTGGAGACGTGCAGGTCGGAGAACCGCCTGCCGTTCATGCCCGGGCGGAGGCTTTTGCTGAATCGCCGGTACCTCTCCAGCTCCCGAGTGAGCGTCTCCATTTCCCTGGCCAGTTCTTTGTTCCTCACTTCCTGCTGAGTCAGCTTCCTCTGCAGCGTGGAGTGTTCCGCTTTCATGCGGCAGATGGACTCCTCCGTTCCCATGTACTCGTGGATCTTCTCTTTCAGGGCGGCGACCTCTCTGGTCAGGTGGCTGGACTTGGCCTCCTCCTCCTTCAGACGCTTGTAGAGAACGTGCTCCTGGTTGCACTCCTTCTTCTCGGCCAGTTGATACTTTGAAAGCTCTTTCCGGGATATTTCCAGCTCCTCCAGTAAAGCTTTGGCTTTCTCGCGCTCGTTGGTGAATCTCTTCTCCAGCGATTCCAGCTCCTCCGTCTTGGACGACTCGCCCTCCACGACCTTCATGTCCTTCAGCTTGCGGTGGAGGCGCTCCACTTCCTGAGTCAGGTCCTTGACTTTGTTGTCTTCCTGCTGGAATCGGTTCGCGATCGGTGTCTTTATGTGCTCCTCTTTGGCCTTGCTCCTCATGTATTCCCTCTCCACCGTCTCCAGGGACTGCAGCCGCTTCTTCATCATGTTGAGCTTGGAGTCCAGGTCGCTGCTCTTCTCCTCCTCGGCCTTCAGCCTCGTCTTCAGGTCGTCCCGCTCTTTTGTGGCGCTGCACATCTTCTCCTCCAGCTCGGCCTTGGACCGGAGCGCCTTCTTGCTCTCCTCGATCAGCTTCTCCGTGACCGACGTGACTTTGTCCTGCTCCGCCTGGAGCTTCCCGGTGCTGTTCTGGACCTTGTTCTCCATCTGCTTCAGCTTCTCCGCCATCGCCTTCCTCTCGTCCACCAGCATGACCGTCAGAGTCTTCAGCTTGGTGAGGTCCTCCTTCAGCGTCAGCTCCGTCTTTCCCAGCTGGCTCTCAGCCGCCTCCAGCTCCTTGACCCGGACTCTCAGGACCTCCATCTCGCCGGTCAGGACCTTGGACACCGTCCTCTCTCTCTCCAAGTTGCTCTTCAGGGAGCCGCACTCCTGCTTGCTCTTGCTGAACGCGTCCTCCAGTTTCTCCAGGTCCATGATCCTGTGGTTGAGTTTATCCACCTCGGCTTTCAGGCCGCGGCTCTGGGCGGCCTCCTTCTCCAGCTTCTTGTTGAGGTCCCTGCAGTGGTCCTCCATCCGGATCAGCTCCTCGTCCTTGCCCTCCATCTCCAGCACCCGCTTCCGGAGCTCCTCCAGCTCCGACATGAGGCTGGAGTTGCCGCACTCGCCGCGGCTAATTTTGTCCCTCAGCTCCTGCAGCTCGTCCTCGGCCCGGCGCAGCGTCTTGTTGGTCTCCTCCAGCTCGTCCAGCTGCCGGCTGAGTGCCGACAGCCTCTGACGCAGCTGCCGGTTCTGGGCGTCCTCGCCGGCCAGCTTGGCCGTCATGGCCTCCTGTTCCTGGTGGTGTCGAGTGGCCTGCTCGCGCAGCTCCGCCTCCAAGCGGCAAACCTTTTGCTCGTCCTCCTGCAGACGCGCATTCGCCGAGCCCAGCTCCTCCTGGGCCTGGGAGGAAGTGGCGCTCAGCTCTTGGACCTTGGCCGTTTGTTGATTAAGCTGCTCGGTGAGACGCTGCTGCTCATCCACCACCATCAACGCAAACGACTTCAGCTTGGTCAGCTCCTCCTTCAGACCGCCGACCTTCTTGTTGTTCTCCTCCTCCTTCCGTTCTTGGTAGGCCTTTTCCTGATCAATTAGCAGCTTTAACCTAGAAACACAAACAAAAACACAAAGTGTTGGTCAACTCGTTCCGCAGTAACATTCGCTGTCCTGGAATTGCTCCCGAGCGAACGTACTTGAGACGCCAATAAACTCGAAAGTTTGCGTTCTTTATCGCCTCACAATATACACCAAAGGTACTAAAGAAACTGCCATTCCTCCGAGCACCGACACGTCGTAAACACTTGCTTTCCCTGCATCTCGAAGGAGGCCGAAGGGTTTTGTGTCATGGAAAATTTAACACGTCGTTAAAACACGGCATTACTTCAGGAATACCTGCGGTTAATCCTTTTTGTTCCGCCGTTGCCAACTAATTCTCCAACGCTTTGCGAGCCTCTCAACAGTGGGTCCTTGAGTTTTAATGATTTCATAATGGGCGAAGGGTGGAGCATGAGACCTATTTTGTTCTTGGACCGCCGAACAGATTTCGTCTCGCCACACAAGGTTAATCGCCGAAACCAAATACATGGACGTTTGTGACCCAGACGGGGTATTTATGTGTTCAAGTGTTCACAGAGTCAGACTGAACAGAAATATGATATTACATAGTAAGTGGAAGGATGAATAATCGCCTTGTCCTTGAGAGCGGATGCCGACATCATAATCCAGCCATAACAAACAAAGACAAGCGATTTCAGATATAACGTTGGGATCATTCCTCTCCGGTTCTCAGCCCATATGAGTGCTGTCATTTCCGGACTATAAGATACTACTTCTTTTTTCACACGCTTTGAACCCTGCAGCTTAAACAACGGCGCAGCTCATTTATGGATTTTTACGGGTGATTGAGCTTCATGCCAATACATCGGTGATGCGTTCAGGTGCATCACGTAACTCTGAACTTTCTTTTTTTTTTTTCCCTCAATATTCCAGAAATTACGGTTGTTTTATACCCCCAATAGCATGAAATTCGTCGTCTGTCCTGACAAATGTCGGGTACTCTCAATTGTTAAACGATTCCAGAGTATTGTTCTCTTATGTGTACGTAGTTTCATTACAAAAACATCAATGCAAAAAATAAAATCTGGACACTAAATTTAAATAAGTTACAGTAAAAACATTGTTTTTGGCGTTGCTGCTGTTGTAGTGTCAATGTATATAGTTTTCAAAAAGTTGCCTTGTAAACGCAAAACATTACTTACGAAAAGGCAAAAATGATACTTAACGTGCAACATTCCTGAAATGAATACATTGTTTTCAACGTTTCTGTCATTTCCATGTAAACGGACTTTGTTTTCAGGACGTTGTCATGTAAGCACAGAAGTTTTCTAAAACAAAAAACAAATGCAAAAACAATACTTTTTCACTTGAAACGTTGTCATTTAAATGCAAAACACTGCCGCCTATAGGTCCGGCATGCTCATAGCAGCTCTTACCGAGGTGTTTAAGCTGCTTTGTGTAAATGAGGAGGGAAATATATATATGATAGTTATATATATGATCCACCTGATGCAGTTAGCGCCTTAAGTAAAGCGTATATCCAGGCTTCTGCTGGGTGGGTGGGGGGCGTGTGTGTGTGTGTGTGTGTGTGTGTGTGTGTGTGGGGGGGGTGGGTGGAGGTCATCTGGCACATGCACACATCACCAGTCTGGAGTGATTCCAGCCCCCGAGGGATGGGATGTTATGACTGCTGTGTGCGCAGCTGCCAGGCATTTCCACACAGAAGGCCCCACTGGCATGGAACAATCCTTTAATTAAGGGGTTCCTTTACTACCCCCCCCCCCCCCCCCTTTTTTTTTAAACCAAAACCACCACCTACCCTTATACATTTAAAGGAATTCCCCCGGCTTCCAGAGGCAATTACAGCCCCGCAGAGTTTATACAGAAATCCCCCCACGTACACTCCCGGGATCACTAATTCCACATGTACGGCGCGGCTGCGGGGCGAGATGATGATGTAAGTGTGGTGCGGCAGGGCGGGTCGCTTCGCGCAGCAGCAAAGTGTAGGTCATTTATTTCATCGGTAGCTGCTGAGAGAGGGGGGGGGGGGGTAACTGAATCCACGTGTTGCTCTCACACCGAACCGCACGCGGTTAAAAAAAAAACAATCGTTTGTAATCATTGAATATTAATTATTAGTGCGCTTTGGCTCCATTTATATAAGTCGTTGTTAGGAACAATGTTTTTAAGTGAAAATGCAAAATTTCTGTTGAATTTCTCGGGTTTGCCGGATGAAGTTAGTCGGAGCTACTGAAAACGCAACTTTTTGAAAAAGGTGGTACTTTCCGAAGAGATAAAAAATACTATTTGGAAATGGGAACAAGTGCAACTTTCTAAAAAAAAAAAAAAAAAAAGCTTTGACTCTGTAGAAGTGGGAAAACAAAACTTTTCTGAAATGCTTCAAGTCCATCTCAGTGGAAACGGGGGCAATGACCACTTTTCGAAAATGCCTTGAATTTCGTCTCCATTTAAACGAGGGAAAACCTAACTTTTCGAAAATTCTTTCAGTCCATCACCGTAGAAATGGGGGAAAGTACAGCTTTTTGAAAATGCTTTGTCTCGGTCTTTGTGGACACGAGGAAAAATACAACTTTTTAAAAAATTATTTAATTCCGTCTTCATGGAAATAAGAGAAAGTGCAACTTTTAGAACATTCTTTCAGTCCATCTCCGTGGAAACAGGGGAAAGTACAGCTTTTTGAAAATGCTTTGTCTGTGTCTCTGTGGACACGAGGAAAAATACAACTTTTTAAAAAAATGATTTAATTCTGTCTTCATGGAAATGAGAGAAAGTGCAACTTTTAGAAAAAAATACCTCCGTAAACCTCGCTTGTTTAGTTTATCCTCGTGTCCTGGTTTCGTACCAAAAGTTGCAGGACTTGACACAAAGTAAAGAAGAGTGTGTTTCAAGGCTCTATGATTAAAAAAAAAAGTGCATTTTTCCGTCAGTGTTTGTCGTTGCTAAGCGAAGTCTCCTTGAAAACACTCAGACGTCTCTGCTGCAAAGCCGCCCCCGTCGCCTCTAATCACTATTTATCCAATCTCTTATCTCACGCGTGGCTGTTTCTCAACTGATGTCATCCAGCGAAAATAGAAAGAGAAATGCACTTTGTCCCCCTCGACTGGAAACTCAACTTTAAGAGCCATTTTAAAGTCTTCAAAGAGGATATTACCGGTGGGGAAGCTCTCTCCGAGCCTCTAATCCCCGTGTCGCTTGTGGGACGACAAGACGTTTCAGGGGCCGGATCGTTTGTTCCTGGAGGTTTTCTCAGTTTGAGCACATGAGCAGATCAGCGCCTTCGGCTCGCTGAGAACATCAGAGTCCGTTTTAGTTGTTGGATGTAATTTGGGTGCAGACTTGTGAGTTGATGTGTCACACGGACGACGGGCCAACTTGACTCTAAAACTAAAAAAATAGTACATTCGTCACATATAAATACAATTTAGATTCACTTTACGTGACTATTTCTTTGGTATGTTTCTATAGAAAACTTTATGCATCTTTACTATTTAAGCCATTTTAGCTATTTTTAGCCACTTTGCTATGGAGCAAATACTTTTAGCTTCATTTGCAATGTTAAGCTTCATGACTGCTTTTAGTGATTTTATAAATTGTGTTTAGTTTTTTTTTTTTAGTTTTTGTAGTTTTAACCAATTTAAACTGTATATTTTCAAACGGTTCAAACAGTTTTTGCTACATTAGTAACTTTAAGGTTTTTTTGGACAGTTTTTCACTATTTGGAATTTTTCTTTTATTTCAGCTGGTTTTTTTTGCAATTCCGACTGTTAGCTTTTCTTTTTTTTCCCAAAAATTAGTTTTTGCTACTTTAGCAGTTTTTCTCTCAGAAATTATTGGAGCCTTTCTCTTTTTAATAAATGTTTTTGCTATTTTAGCCATTTTTACACTATTCCAACTGTTTTTGCTGTTTTTCCTGGAGATTACATCCTTTTTGCAAAACAATCTGTTGTGCACATGAAGGTGACAATTTTATATATTACGCCGATGACGTCCCGGTTTCACGGCCAGTACCGAACACTTTGCCGCAGCCCGGTTCCTGTTCCCTCCAAACGCGAGTCGTCAGAGCGTCACGGAAACAAAATGCGCTTGTTGGCTCACTGTGCAAAGAGGACATCTCAACTTTACCAGATTGTTTCTAGTCATTTGTTTTCGGCGTCGTAAAACGAACATGAAGTGCATTAAATCCTCAGAGCAGACGTCCCGTAGGGACCGACGGGGGAGCCACACATCGCAGGGCTTTTCCTCTCTTTAAGTGACTCCCGGAGCTGGAAACCGCGACTCGCGCGCTGCCCTGGAGCCGCGTTACACGTTCCATATGTCAGCGCCGGCTGTGCCGCTTCCTCCGGTGTCTTAGGTCATGCGTTCACGGACCGTTATCCCCTCGCACACGGGTGCAAAGGGTGTAAGGGAGGGGGGTGCGGGCGCTGATTGATGTAGTGCATGGACCCTGTACTTCAGTGGTACGTCCCTGGAGCGCAATCAAAAAGTCTCGGGATATTTATTAACTTCCTAAACGCTCAACGCTTCACGTCCAAAACACATAAATTCAACCTTCGTGCAGACATGTGAATCAAACAATGGAACTGAATTCGTCTTGTTTAAAGGCAAAACTCTAACCTTTGTAATGCGACGTTCCTCTTTCGAGGTGTCGATATTTAGTCATTAGGTGTGATTTTCAATCGACCAAGTTAAAGACATGCACTAAAGCCATCTGAGCTCAATCCAACAAGACGGATCGTTTAGACTGAAAGAAGCAACTCTGAGGGAGATTTAAGGTTTCTCCCTGAATAAAGCCAAAAGTTTTGGAGTCCAGCGTTCCTACCTGTGCCGAAGGTTGTTCCCAGCCTCACGGCCAAAAGCTCATTATCTGGCCCCGTACGACACCGACACAACTCCCTCGCTCGCTCGCTCGCTCTCGTTCTCCCTCTCTCTCTCTCTCTCTCTCGCTCCCTCAGCGTCTCGCTCTCTTAGCAGCTGTAATGTGGGCATTCCTGCAGTCAGACCAAACAATAAGGGATGTGCTCCCTGCCTATGGACCATTACATCATCAGCATGCCCTTAAATGGAGCTGCGTGTTGCAGACGAGAAAGAGGGTGTGTGTGTGTGTGTGTGTGTGTGTGTGTGTGTGTGTGTGTGTGTGTGTGTGTGTGTGTGTGTGTGTGCTTTCCTCATATGTGCGACTCACGTCTGAGAGTTTTTCTGCTGAAGTGACAGTTTGATTCGGACAAAATGCATCGGGGAGGGGGGAGGGTGGGGGGGGGGGTTGGGGGGGGGTCTTGACGTATGTGACGTGTGAAATATCTGCCCCGTCTGTCACTGCTGGGGGAAGAGGCAGGGCAGTAGGTGAGGAGAGACGAGCATCTCGGATTACTGCCTTTCCTCCTGGCTCTCGTCGGTTTTTGGCCCAAAAAAGAAAAAGAAAAAAAGAAAAAAGACAGAAGGGCGGGAGACGGTTGATGGACTGACGGAGTTAATAAGAGATCTCCGAGTGATGGTTTGTTGTCGGGACGAGTGCCGGAACAACAAGACGGGACGTGTAAACAACACGTGTGAAATGGATCCGGAGATAAGGCAGAGAGTCCTCTGGGGATTGGCTCCCAAGGTGGAACTTTTCGAAGATGCGAAGCCTAAATCTTGCACATGCTCAGTAGATGTCATGAGCCCCCCCCACCCTCGTCCATATTCTCCTGGGACGTGGTGCTTGTATACGCTTCCACAAACAGAAATAATCCACTTTCTGCTGCTTCATCATGTTTATATCACAACGCTCTGCCTCACCGAGTCCCTGCGTTTAAAAGTCTTAACACCGTGCGTCATCCTTTTGTCAAAGAGTATGTTACTCACATCGCCGGCGTCGTAAGCGACTCCAGCCGTCAAGGAATAACAAGCGCGAGCGTCTTCCCGTCGCCAGGCCGCAAAATAAAACATGTCACGGCGTTCACAATGGCTGAGGTCACCCTTGCTAAATATCGGGGGCTTCGCCAAGCAAAACGAGGAAACCGAGGGTTGATTTAAAGCACGAGGGGCAAGTTTTAGAAGACGACACAAGCGTGTCATGACCCCGCGGTTAACTGGCGGCGACGACACAATGGGAATCCGGGCTGGCGAGTTCATGTTGAATCTGCCCGCTGCCCACGAGGGACCGTCTTGGAGCGGAACATAGAGCAGGATTTGTCCTCGGCCAGCAGGCGAGCCGTGACTCAAAGTCCTGTTTATTCGGGGGGGGGGGGGGGGGTAGCGGGGCAACGTTTCCATGCGTCGCTCAACTCAAAGGGAAGATTTCCTGAAAAGAGCCAAACTCAAAACATGTGGTGGAGCGACTTTGCAAATAATGACGGTGCTTTCAAGCAATTTGTGGGAAGGGGGGGGGGGGGGGGGGGGGGGGGGGGGACAATGTATGATCCTGTTTGGAGTTTGGATGGTCAGTGTGCTGATGGAGGCCAAAGACGGCTTCTCTCTGCGGACGGATACTTCCCCAAGTTGCTTCTTGCACAAACATACAACGCTTGGGTTTGTTTGGAGACTTGGATTTGTTGCGGGAGGGTGGTGGTGGATTGGGGGGGGTGCTGGTGGTGGTGGTGGGTTCAAATCTCGAGTCAGACGCTATTTACACCACATTCGAAGTGAAAATGTGCTGTTGTTTGTTTCAGACAATTGTCGCGTTTTGAAAGCAATGTTTGTTTAAACGGACATGGCCGAAACAAGCCTTTTCTAAAAGTTACGTTTTCGTCCGTTTCCATGGACATGCAGCATTTTCTAAAAGTTGCTTCGTCCA
Organism: Blennius ocellaris; assembly: GCF_963422515.1. Taxonomy (NCBI): domain Eukaryota; kingdom Metazoa; phylum Chordata; class Actinopteri; order Blenniiformes; family Blenniidae; genus Blennius; species Blennius ocellaris. Next base: position 2,165,905 of record NC_137673.1, on the reverse strand, counting down.
CCGTTCACACGGAGATGATAGGGTTTTAGAAAAGTTGCAATTTATCCTCTTTTCATGAGGAAAAGAGGATAAATTCATTTCCATAGAGACTGAGTCGCAGCATTTTCAAAAAGCTGCGTTTCCCCTATTTTCATGGCGACAGAGTCTCTGCATGTTCAAAAAGTTGTGTACCCCCCCCCCCCACATTTCCACAGAGGCGGAACATTTTCAAAAAAGGTGCAATTTCCCCAGTTTCCACGGAGACGGAGCAGGAGCGTTTCCAATCAAATTGCGTTCCCCCCCCCCCCCTATTCCACAGGCCTACGGGGACTTTCAAAAAGTTCCACATAAAGTCATTGTCCCGAAGCAATCTCGGTCGCAACAGTTAAAACTCATTTCCTCATCTCGGTGTCGCAGAGTTCAGCCGCCGTTCTCAAAGCGCCGAGCGATGATGTATTTCAGGTTTTGTATCCGTTCCAATTTCGCCGCAACAAACTGTTTGTTCTGGGAACAAACAACACGGTCATCCAGAATTAGACTCTATTTCCAGACGTATTCGGGGGCCGCGCTTTTCAAACAGATGCCGGGGCTCAAACACACACAAACATGTTTGCTGTGACAGCCGTATGACAAATAGCAGGGGTGGGGGGTGGGGTGGGGGTGGGGGGGGGGGTGAAGACGTGTTGCGTAACGTTTGCTGGAACGACAACAGACAGAAGAATGTCGAGGTTTGGGTTTTTTTTTTTTTTTTTTTGGCTCGAGTTCTTCTCGTCCTTCTACTTCAGGGCCGCGACTCGCCGGACCTTCGCCGCGCGCGGGGGGGGGGGACGTCAACACAAGCGGCCCCGTGGCGCCCACGTGGCTCGCCGTCCGCCGTCGTTGCGCGAAACTTGACCTGCCCTCCGTTGTTGCACCGCGTGCGCCGAGTGGCGTGAACGTCGGCACGCGATGCGAGGAGGGAACGATATCTCCGTCTGACGCTCGTGTTTTGTCGTGCGAGTTAAATCTCTGAGGTGTCTGCTCGCGGCCAGTGAGATTTGTGCGTCAGACGAACCGTCTGACACACACACACACACACACACACACACACACACACACACACACACACACACACACACACACACACACACACACACACACACACACACACACACACACACACACACACACACACACACACACACACACACACACACACACACACACAAGCGCTGGCGTGAAACACACAGGCCCCGGGGCTGATTACCTGACATATTATACATGACATCACCGGCTTGTAATTAAATCCACATGTCTCCGTCTTCCTACAGTCTATCTCACCGGCTCGTCCAATCTCTTGTCCTTCTTGTCTGTTGTTTCTCCGGCTGTTAAGAAGAAACGTGATTCGGGTTGCCAGGCCATGAGAAAAAAAAGAAAGAAAAAAAAAAAGTCTCTCGCTGACTTTCGCCGGCCTTTTATGGCCACAATGGGGGTTTTTATGGTCATTCTCTGGCAAGAGGACCTTTTGTTCATTCGTTGTGATGGCACGCTGCAGAGACCGAATAATTGCAGATTACAGTTTGTCTGTGGTTGCATTCTTCCTCTTTAAAGCCAGCGTTTGTTCTCTTCTATAATGGACTCCTCATTTCGGGACTTGGTGGCCGTAAATACTTTGCTTTAAATATGATCCACTCGCACTCATCTTCCATTTATCCAAATTTGGATTGGAGGAGCAGCCAGCTTGTTTGCCTCCGGTAACCTGCACACTGTTTGGCCAGAATTAAAGAACAGTCGGCTTCATTTATTCGTTTAAACAAAGAGGCGGGAGGTTTTCCAGAGAACGCGTCCATGTACTCCTGCACGATGATGCAGGAAGCGCGTCACCGGAGCGGGACGAGATCGCGGGGAGGGAATCCGCCGCGCGGCCTCTGATTGAGGGGCCGACCCCCTGCAGCGAGGCTGTAATTTACCGGCATAGACAAACAGCCGTCGCCTCGCCAACCCTGTGGCGGAGGAATTAGGAGCGGTTGCGTCAAAGTGTGCTTGTGTGTCTGCCACCTTAACTCGCTGCAGCTGATAACCATTAGCCCGCCGGGCCGCGTCCACTTTGATGTAAACGGCAAACACTTAAGGAGGATGTCGCGATCGTTGTTTGCACAGACGCGGTGGATTGTAACCCCCCCCCCCCTTCCATTACGTGTACGAAAGTGTGAGAACTGGGCACCATCTGTTTTTACGTAACGGGCCGTAGACGGTTGTTCGGGTTGGTTTTACTTTGACGCTTCTATCAGCATGCTGCTGGATTCTCTCCAAAGACAAATATGGAGCTGGATGAGTATTCAGTCATCAGTAATTCGGTAAAGGATAGTGCTCGCATGGGTACTCCGTATCGGCAAGTAGCTAAAGATTAGTACTCGTATCGGTACCCTGTATTAGCGAGTAGCTATTAGTCCTCGCATGGGTACTCCATATCAGCAAGTAGGTAAAGGTTGGTACTCGTTTGGGTACTCAGTATCGGCAATCGGCTGACGGTTGGTACTCGTTCTTTAGAAATACCAGGGATGCACCCAGCTTTTGCTTTTTCTTGCTACCCCAGAAGCTGCAGAAGAACCCCCCCACACAGGATCGAAGTCCCCCTATTAAGACAATTTGGAGCAAAACCTCCGCCATTAAACTCCCACAGGCCAATGATTTCATCCGACTTCTCACCCAACTTTCGTAAAGCGGCGCAGCTAAACACAAGCATGTGGGAGAAGCGCAGCCGCTCGTCCGTCCAGCTGTCGGGTGAGGAGGGTGCCTCTGGCTCCAGACGCTCTTTGATGGCTTCCCGAGGGATCAGCATTGATGTGAAGCCAAACAAGCGCTGCTCTGTACGACATCAAGGAGGTACACGTGCATCAATCACGCCAGCCGCTCCCCCCTGCCGTTGTACGCCGCCGAGATCAGTGCCCTTCATTCCGCCAAAGCCCTGTTTGCACACCTTGCCCGGCTTCCCGGAGAATTACGAGGTAGGAAGGAGCCGCTACCTGACTCGCCGTAATCCCTTAATGTTTGCCTTCCCAGGGGGCAACATTCCCACCCCAGCCTTTACCGCTCTCCTAATCAGCACCAAAACAAAGATGGTGTTTACACAGTGGCGAGATAACCGTGCCTCTCGGGCTGTGATTAACGGGGAGCATGCATATCTAAACGCTGGTTCAGCCTTGAGAAATTACAGTGGGACCGGCAGAGATTGAAGGAAACGCTCACAGTGTTTCTTATCAGGGTCTTCTAATTCTCTTGGACGCAAACTACAGCGTATCTATCCTGGCAGTATGGTTTTTAACATAACCACGTACTATTGCTCTGACGGCAAACAAACGTATGTCAGATTTACGGGAGAGGAAGTCCCCCAGCGCCGCGTGGCCCGCTCTGCCTTACAAACACCGTCCAGCGTCTCTAAACACAGGAAACGTGTTTCCTGATCTGGCCGCCGCGTCACAACTGCAACAGCAGGAACAAGTGGAAGGAGCTCCGTCCAGTGAGAAATTAACCGGGGTCTGGGGTGTCTGTTTACGTGAAAACAGCTTGAAAGTGGAACTTTTTGAAGGCACTCCAACTCCCATCTTCCTGGAAACGTGGGGGGGAAAAAAAACACTTTTTGAAAATGCTCTGACTCACATTGAAAAGCAGGAGTGAAAAAAACTTTTTGAAACTGCTCGGAGTTTGTCTGTGGAGACAGGGAAAAACAGAACTTTTTTGAAAATGCTCTGACTCAGCCTCCGTAGCAATATGGAAAAAAAATGCTACTTTTTGAAAATTCTCACACCCATCTCCATGGAAACGAGGCAAAGTGCAACTTTTGTGAAACCCTGCTACTGTGCTCACGGCTTCAGTAAATTGTTCATCTGCACAAACAGACACGGTTTGTTTTCACTTGAAAGTTGTAAACAGCGTCTAAAACTTTGTTTTTTCAGTTTACATTTGCGTCTAAATGTTTGCGTTTGAAGTCCTGGTCGACTTAGACATGACATGAGGACAACCGAACTGTAAATAATGTATGTCGATATATACAAAACAACAATATACAAGTACTGTAAGTCTGGAAAATGCGGTTGTGATTGAGAGACGAGCAGAAGAAAACATGTTTCACGCAGTTCACCATGTAATTGAAGACTAAAACCAAGCATCTTTTGTCTTTCTCCACCTCCATCTTCCTCTCACCATCCCTCCTTTCTCCCTCTCCGTCTCCACAGCATCTCTGTGGACGCCACACCCCGGGCTAAACTCGCCAGATGTCCTCATCCGTCATGCACCCGAACCCTCTCATAAGGTTTTGGCTCGGCGGTGCGACGGAGACCTCGGATGACACACTCCATTTATCAGGAATAATGACTCGCATGCGAAAGGATTTGAGGGATTCCATATAAATGACGGCTCATTTGGTTATCGGATTACCGCGAGGAGAGTCGAAAAGTTTGTGAATGGAACGAAAGCGTATGTGAATGTCTCGATAATTCCCCGTCACGTTGAAAGCTCAGAGGGTTGTTTCACGAGAAATTGATGCTTCAATTCCCCCGTAGTCGGCCGCTGCCTTGAATACTTAATTGTCTCGCAGATCTGAAAACGATCCCCGGTGCAGTCTTGACTTGTCATCCACTTTGTTGATACTCATCTCCTAGAATGGGGTCGGTGCCAAGTACCCAGGGACAAATGAAGTGGGAGTTCAGCCATTCGAAACCCGTTTTTAGTGAGTAGCATTTATTCTAAAGTAAATCCATGCTAACGTGCTAATCGATGCTAATCATGGCAATACGTGCGTCCATTACGTCCCACTGAGGGTATTTACTTCTCAGGACCGATAAGACATGGAGTATAATCCTCTTTGTCACCCTGGATGTGTTCGACATTGTGTTCAGGATGTGAAACGGCGACCTGTCCCCTCGCTCTTTGTCGGCCATCGCCACCTCGACAACTTCCTGGACGCGGTTCATTGGGAGGTCTGCTCCTCTGCTCACACTCTCGCTTCCTGTTTCCATCCCTGCCGGGCAGCTGCTTGCTCCCACTCGCTCTCCGCCTCTCCGTGTTCGGCAGGAATGTAAATGATAGTCATTGGAGACGGGGGCTGTGATGAAGCGTGAGTGTGCGTCTGTGACGTCGCCGCCCCCCCGCAGGGATCAGAGGGGAAGGGCCCCGGGTCCTGGATTTTGTATCGGCGGGTCTTTTCCTCCTCGGGCTGCATTATTCTATTACCTGGCAACTTGCCTTGGATTGTCTCAGGCTCCAGTTTTACTCGTCGTCAGGCCAACGACCTCAGATCAGACATGACGAGCCGCTGAGTTTAGAGGCATAATGACGGAAAAGAACAGGACAAGAACGTAACTACATTTAGGGCGAGCGTAGCTTCCGCCTCAGGGCTAGCTTCTCTTTGGAAGAGACGAGGCTAGCCCTAATGGAAGAGTTCGTCTCTTCCATTAGGGCTAGCCTCATCTCTTCCATCAGGGCTAGCCTCGTCTCTTCCATCAGGGCTAGCCTCGTCTCTTCCATCAGGGCTAGCGTCGTCTCTTCCATCAGGGCTAGCCTCGTCTCTTCCATCAGGGCTAGCCTCGTCTCTTCCATTAGGGCTAACAGTTGTCTCTTCCATCAGGGCTAGCCTCGTCTCTTCCATCAGGGCTAGCCTCGTCTCTTCCATTAGGGCTAACAGTTGTCTCTTCCATTAGGGCTAACAGTTGTCTCTTCCATCAGGGCTAGCCTCGTCTCTTCCATCAGGGCTAGCGTCGTCTCTTCCATCAGGGCTAGCCTCGTCTCTTCCATTAGGGCTAGCGTCGTCTCTTCCATCAGGGCTAGCCTCGTCTCTTCCATCAGGGCTAGCCTCGTCTCTTCCATTAGGGCTAGCATCGTCTCTTCCATCAGGGCTAGCCTCGTCTCTTCCATCAGGGCTAGCCTCGTCTCTTCCATCAGGGCTAGCCTCGTCTCTTCCATTAGGGCTAACAGTTGTCTCTTCCATCAGGGCTAGCCTCGTCTCTTCCATCAGGGCTAGCCTCGTCTCTTCCATTAGGGCTAGCGTCGTCTCTTCCATCAGGGCTAGCCTCGTCTCTTCCATCAGGGCTAGCCTCGTCTCTTCCATTAGGGCTAACAGTTGTCTCTTCCATCAGGGCTAGCCTCGTCTCTTCCATCAGGGCTAGCCTCGTCTCTTCCATTAGGGCTAACAGTTGTCTCTTCCATTAGGGCTAACAGTTGTCTCTTCCATCAGGGCTAGCCTCGTCTCTTCCATCAGGGCTAGCGTCGTCTCTTCCATTAGGGCTAGCCTCGTCTCTTCCATCGGGGCTAGCCTCGTCTCTTCCATCGGGGCTTGCATCGTCTCTTCCATTAGGGCTAGCCTCGTCTCTTCCATCAGGGCTAGCGTCGTCTCTTCCATTAGGGCTAGCCTCGTCTCTTCCATCAGGGCTAGCCTCGTCTCTTCCATCAGGGCTAGCCTCGTCTCTTCCATCAGGGCTAGCCTCGTCTCTTCCATCAGTGCTAGCGTCGTCTGCGCCTCAAGGCTAGCAACGTCTCTGCGTTATCCCTCGCGTTGTCTCCATGTTAGCCAAAGGTCAATTGCAAACAGTGAGGAATTATTGCTTTCGTGACTGTGAAGAAACGCTTTGAACTTAAGTCTGTAAAACAATAGCATTAATGATTTTATCTGGCGGAAACAGGTCTGACTTCCACTCTGGCGGCATGTTGGAGCCCGTTCTTTCGCGGCGGCGGCCTGTAAAACGTAAAACGTCTCCAGGGGGAGGAGGAGGCGCCCCGTTGGGGTCCAGGTGTTGATGAAGTGGCCCCGGAGGGACGCCTCGGTGCACGTTGAGGGGGGAGCCGCCTGGACGCACCGGGGCGGCAGCGTTATTAATGACCGTTGGGTTGTTAGCCGTCTTTACTCGGGGGGTGACGTCACCGTCTGGATCGACACGGCGAGTCTCACCGCGCTGACTGAACGCAGCAGATGGCTCACATCTGGAAGGATTCCAGGCAGGCGTTGGAGCGCCGGGGTTTATCTGTGTCCGCCGACTTCCAGTCACGAGGAGGATTGATGGAGGCTTTCTTTTCTTTTTAAGTGCAATTATCTCTGGAATGACTTTCTTAAAACCGGGCCCAGCGGAGGGGCCTCTTTCACTCTTTGATAAGAATTTCACATACAAAATCTTTTAAATTAAAATATAATCATTCCTCCAACTGCATATACGTATATTATGTAATGGCGTGTGAGGATATGTTCAAGTCGGTCAGTGTATTTACATTCAATGCATGGATTTTTAAAGTAATTTATGTATGTTGTTTATATAGTCAAACATCAGATCTTGATGAATACAAAACATAGATTTATTTAGGCTATTGTGATTGATTGAATAATATCCTTACATAATCATGATTATACTTTATTATATTTATTCTACATTGTATTAGAAAAATTATTTATTCAAAAACATGTGACTTACTTATACATTTCAATCTGATAACTTAATATAATAGATCTAACATGTTTAAATGAATAGATTATTAAAACAAAATCCCATTCTTTTTGGAGTTTAATAAGTTTTACTCTCCTTGATTATATTGTTTTGCTGTACTTGAATGAATTATATTTGTGTGATCGCTGTGCACTGTTGACTTTGATATTTGATTTTGACCATGTCTGAAATAAAAGAAAAAAAATGAAATGAAATGTGTGCAGCTGTATTATACAGGGTGCGCTCGGCGGCTCTAATTAAATAAACCTGCACTTTCTGAACTCTCTTAAGTCTTTAGTCGAGGGAGACTAATTAAAAACCAGAGAAAAACTGCTTCAGGCCCTGAAAACGGCTAAAAATGTCATTTGAATGTAATATTCGCCAAAGCCCATCGACACATATAGAAAAGCATCGTAATTCTTTTTCTTTTCTGGGTTGAGCATAAAAGCGGCTGTAATATACGGCTTCTGCAAACGAAAGCTCGTAATTTTCTTTGTTTGTTAAAAAAAAAAAGAAAATAAAATAAAAATAGAGTGAGCCTTAGGAATGAGCTCATGCTATACTTACTTTAAATTAGAGAGATTCCCGGCATGGCATTTATTCTCGCTTGCTTTCTGTCCAAACCGCGGATGCCATTCCTCCTCTTCCTCCTCCTCCTCCTCCTCCTCCTCCTCCGGCATGTTAGTGAGAACCCAGAGATACGAGAAGCGACACCGTGATCCCGGCGGACCGAAATTCGGACTTTCTCAGTGTTTATTGGCGCCGTCGGACCTTTAATGATCCAAGCTGATTCGTCTCCTCGCCGACACGGATACTTCCTGTTGCTTCGTCTTCTCAAAGTCTGAAACTGGAGAGACCATTCAAACCCGGTCGTCCCCCCCCCCCCCCGCTCGCCCCCTCCTCTGCCACTGCCAGGAGGATTTGCTCGGTTTCAGGCTCAGAAACACATGTTCTGATACATCTGGCTGTGGATTTTTGGCAAAGGCCTGGTTTTTGTCAGTCTAATCTGAAGTGCACAAGGCATCCGGACTCCTGTCATAGCCATCACTCCGGGACATCTTCATCCGGGTGGGGGCGGGGGGGTGTCCTTTTCTCGTCCGGTCGGTACAACAGCCGGGCAGGAGGGAACCCAAGCACAAGCGACTGCATAATTTCATCTTGGAAGAAGACGGTGTAATTGAGGTTTTGGACGTGCGGAAGGTGGACTCTGTTTGTTGTGTTGTTAAGGCCCGTCGCTTAAGAGGACTAGAGATCCTGTGGTGTGAAGATGAAGCATCGGGGGACGGCCCGGCCTCGACTGTGGGCTCAGATCCTGATCGCAACAACGACGACATCTAAACATCCAAGCTTACGACACAACGCAATGAAGTCCGTGGTCCGAGTGGAGTTATCTCTGTTGAATGGAGAATCCCTACAGCCATACCAGAACCAGGGTCTGAATCCCTACCTCTGCACCAGAACCAGGATCTGAATCCTTACCTCTGTACCAGAACCAGGGTCTGAATTCCTACCTCTGTGCCAGAACCAAGGTCTGAATCCCTAACCCCATACCAGAACCAGGGTCTGAATCCCTACCTCTGTACCAGAACCAGGGTCTGAATCACTACCTCTGTACCAGAATCAGGTTCTGAATCCCTACCTCTGTACCAGAACCAGGGTCTGAATCCCTACCTCTGTACCAGAACCAGGGTCTGAATCCCTACTTCTGTACCAGAATCAGGTTCTGAATCCCTACTTCTGTACCAGAATCAGGTTCTGAATCCCTACCGCCATACCAGAACCAGGGTCTGAATCCCTACCTCTGTACCAGAACCAGGGTCTGAATCCCTACTTCTGTACCAGAATCAGGTTCTGAATCCCTACCGCCATACCAGAACCAGGGTCTGAATCCCTACCTCTGTACCAGAACCAGGGTCTGAATCCCTACCCCCATACCAGAATCAGGGTCTGAATCCCTACCTCCATGCCAGAATCAGGTTCTTAATCCCTACCTCTATACCAGAATCAGGGTCTGAATCCCTACCTCCATACCAGAATCAGGGTCTGAATCCCTACCTCCATACCAGAATCAGGGTCTGAATCCCGACTGAACCAGGGTCTGAATCCCTACCAGACCAGGGTCTGAATCCCTACCTCTGTACCAGAACCATCTTCCTGCTTCTCCTTTCCACCATCACATGTAGGAATTATGGTCTTTTTTTTCTTCCTGTGTCTTGAATTGACAGTTTTATTTTTCGCCACAGACTAAAATTTAACTGAAAATACTCATCTTATAAAAGAGAAAAAAAAAAAAAACAGGTCAAGGTCGGTGGTTCAATTCCCTCTCTTGCTCTACTTATTGTCTTGGTGAAGACACCGGAGGTGGAGCAGCATTGCTGAGACTCCCGAAGCAGTAAAATTCGATATATTTAAGTCCATTCACAGTAAAAAGAGCAATAAACTTCCTCGGTCTTGGCTTTTTAAAAGATAAACTGCTGACCTGGATGCGTTTCAGCACATTCCTCACGGATGCATTTTAACTTTTTTATTAATTTCCCCCTCAAATATGTCGGCGAACAATCATTTCTATTGAGGGAAGAGGTGTGTCTGAAAAGATAATGTTTACCCTTGTGTGCGTTACGCGAGCGGTGCCAGCGTTTTCTACAGGCTCATAACCTTACAGGAAAAACTTCTCATCAATCATCCCCTTCAGCTCGGGGAGGAGGGGGATTAAAGACCCAACTGTGACTGCCATTTCCTGGTTTTCTTGGAGTTTTCACGTCAAAGCACCAGGATGCACTGGGGGTCGGCTTCCATTGTTCCCCGCCAAAGACTCAACCCCCCCCCCGGGGGGATTTAAATTTTGGTGTACGTATCACTTCTCGGATTTTACTTTCCCGACGTCTGAGATTCCCGATAAACGTCGGGTTTCTCGGCCCGGCGAAAGGTAGCAACGACGGCGGCGTGACTCCGCCGCGTCGGGGAGCGAACACGTGGCAGATGTTTCCACTCCGGACCGACGGGCGGAGAAACGATAAGCCAAGAGTCGTCTGCCGGGTGCCGGAGTGCGATCCCAAGGGTGGGATTTGTTACGGCCGCCTGAAACAGGATATGAGGTCACGACACCAGTTTCCTTCAGGAGTTTAATGCTTAAAGTCACTGTCGACAAAGGAGTCAGGATTAAAGAGGACAACTTAGTGACGGGGAAATCAGTCTTTCTCCGAGTCGGGGGTTTTGGGGTCGACGCGCGAGCAAAAGAGACGTTTTCTTAATTTAGGCTAAATAAATTGTTAATGCTCTGAAATGCATTAAAAAGAAAAATCCAAAGAAAATTGGGGTACATACAAAAACTGAGGTTGCATTCGTGACGGTTCAATAGATGTGAAAACATACAAAAGCTCAAAATTACAGGTTTTTCCCTTTTTTTTTATGGATTTTTGGCCATTTCAGCTACTCGTGCTCTTTATAACTGCTCTGTGTTTCCTAATTCGTGCAGTTTTCCCTGTTTTCTTAACTTTTTTTATTTTTTCAGTTTTTCTTTTCAAAAATGTTTCATTTTTCATTTTTTCTTATTTCCGCTTCTAAATTATTTTCTATTCATTATCTATTATTAAATTTTTCCTTTTTCTGATTTTATTCTCATTTTTCTTATATCTTTTTGCTGTTTAAATGTGTTTTTTTTATTTGCACTTTTTTCTTTTTTTTTCTCCGCCTATTTTTGTTTCCTGAAAAGAAAATTGTCTCTTGTAATTTTGAATGTATTATTACTTTTTTCAGTATTTTAATCTACTTTATCCTTTTTGTAGCAGTAGCATCTATTATAGCTGTTCTCGCTGTTTTACTATCTTTAGTAGTTTTATCTGGATGTATTCGTGTTGAACACATGTGCCTTAAAAAGGGTCACATACTCCAGCTTTTCAAAACTTCCACATGGTCTCATTGATGTTAAATTCAAAGTTGATTAACTCCAGCTTTTCCTCAATTTTCCTCCATTTGAATATTGGATCACAGGAGCTACATTCAGAATCTGCTGTGTCTGTGTGAGCTGGACTGGCTCCGCCCACACATGCCCATCTTGGAGAGAGGAGGAAGCACTTCCTCTGGTGATGCCATGTGCCAGAGCAGAGCTGCCTAATTGTGGGAGGAGTCAAAGGGGAGGGGCCTACCTTGATTGTGATTGGCTATACCCCCGATGACACTATATAGGGTTTGATTTCTGATTGGCTGGTTGGAGCAACACACTTTTTAAGAAGTGAAACAAGCCAGAGAGAGAGAGAGGACACACTTTCTTCACTTCTGGGGCGTCGTTCCAGGTATGAAGACAATTATTACTGTCGGAAAACCTTTAGAAAGTGAATTTTTCCCAATATGATCCCTTTAAGATTCACAAACGTGACTAATGGCCAAATCCCAGCAAACACGACGGGCGTGACTCCCTTTCCGCGTTCGCACAATTCACCGTAGCCTCGTCCAAATCGCCACGGCGGGGCATTCCAATTGGCAAATCAGCGCAGGCTCTGGCGTCCCTCCATATTTCACCCGCTATCTTGGAACTCATTGTTCCGGACGCCGCTGCCAGAAAGTGAGACTTTTCTCGCCGTCACTTCCTTCCAAGTCGGACGGGGCGGCGGCTTCCCTCCGCCGAGCCGTAACTCAGGAGGCTGTCCACTCCAACAAACGTGGGAGGAGGCGTAAATCAGCAGCCTTGCCACCGGTGGGGGTGGGGGGGGTCTCAGTCTGGCCTGTTATCCCGCCGTCTCCAGCGCTGGCGGAGGTTGCACGCGGTTCACGGCAAGCGCAGAAATGTCACGGCGAGTCGACACCGGCCTCGCCCCCCCCCACCCCTCCTTGACCTCCCGCCCCTCGCTGCTATTTCCTTCCACAAACAGACGACCGGGCTCGTACATCAATTCCTGCAGGTTTCACTCTGTCGAGCGCTAATCCTCGCCCCCCCCGACTCCACGCGAACTCCCACAAATCACCGCCTCGCCTCCTCCTCTTCAATCGACCGTTCAAAGTCTTTCAGTCCCGCGGAAACCTGCAGGTATTTCACCGTCGGCCTTAAAAGAGGGAAGCCGCGTCCAAACGTTACCACATCTCACAGAAATCCAGGTTGTTAATCCACTAAGTGAGTCCTACACAATGTGGGGAAACTTTCACGCAGGAAGAGACGCAAGAAAACATAAACGGTTGTTTCAAACCTTCGCCTGAAAACGTCTTGAAAAGGAAGAAAAAACGGAAAAATTCGATTCTATTTGCTGCATTCTGTCAGGGAGATGTAATCGCATTACACCATCGTGATGACAAAGCTCTTTTTTGAATATGTTCTGGGACATGGGAAAGGCACAACTTTTTGAAAATGATCCGCCTGTTTCCATGGAAACAAGGGTCAACTCAATATTTGAAAATGTCCCGACTCCGTAGACAATTGCAAATGCAACCTTCTGAAAAATGATCCAATTCTGTTTCCACGAAAACCGGGGGTAAAAATGCAAGTTTTTGAAAATGTATTGAATCCGTCTACAGCTAGACAATAGAAAACGCAACTTTTGAAAAAACTCCCTGACTGAGTTTACATTAAGACAACTTCAACTCTGCCTCTGTGGAAACGGTGCAACTTAAAAAAAAAAAAAAAAAAAATGCTTGTGCTCATTCTCCATGTTGGCCGAGGAAAACGCAAGTTTTTGGAAATGCTGCTCTGTCTGTCCATACAATGTCTCTGTACTCCCACATTTATAGTTTAGTGTGGGATGGTAACATCGTTTTCAACATTTCTGCCGTTGCTATGGAAACAGACTTCATTTTCAAAACTTTTCTGCAATGAAAAACCAAAAATCAATGCGTTTTCCCTTGAAACATCATGTAAACAGGCTCTCAAGATGTTGAAAATCCTAAATTCATAATCACACGCGTTCTATTAGGTTCATGGAAACCGATTCCAATAAAAATGGCCTTGAACTTTCGTCCGATTCCGAAGGAATTCCAGCGAAAACAAGGCCCGGAGTGTTTTCTCCTCCCGGCGTTGGACTCGTCTACATGCCATGTGTGTTGAGAGGCCGTGGAATTTCACGTACGCGTGCGATTCCCGACCCGGACGCGGGTCTCACGGGTCTCACGGGGGGAGACCTCAGAGTCCCGTCGCCGTCCTCCCCATACATGGAGGCGTGGGTCGTCGAGGCGTCGCGTATCTCCGGGAGGAACGCAGGTGCGACTCCCTCCGCTGACGAGCGGGGCCGACCTCCTGAAAACACGCCGCCATTTTGTTCAGAGTTCACAACCCGCCTCCGAGGCGAACGTGCCGCGGCAGGAGCCGCCATCAATAATAACCCAGAAGCCCCGGAATCACGAAAGAGAATCAAAGCGCGGTCTGGATAATGAGCATCTCGGCGGCGATGACAACATCGCTGTGGAATGCTCCCGATCACGTCCACATGATGTCACCGCCAGCAGCTCGCCCGGCAAGATGGCGTACACGGTGCGACCCGCAGAGGGTCAGAGGGCCGGGGGGAAAGGTCGCGGCGTGGCACAGCTACCGTAGCGGCGATTTTTTTTATTATCAGATAATTACTTGACGTGCAAATAAACTGCTGTGTTCTGAAAAAGTTGAATTTTTCTGGTCTCCATGGACATGGAGTCAGAGTGTTTTCGAAAAGTTGCATTTCCTTCCATTTCTGGAGAGATGGAGTGTTTTCAAAAAATTCACGTTTGCCCCTCTTTCCCCGGAGACGAATTCCGAGCATTTCCTAAAAGTTGCAACTCTACGAAAGCACTCCGACTCAGTCTCCATAGAAATGAAGAAAACGCAGCTTTTTGAAAATCTGGGGTGTTTCGAAAACGTTCCTTTACCCGTTTCCATGGAGACGAAGTTAAAGCATTTACCAAAAGTGGAATTCTCTCTCATTTCCAGAGACGGAGTCAAAGTGATTCGAAAAAGTTGCATTGGTCAGAGTCATGGAGTTTTCCCTGTTTCAAAGTAGCCTGAGTTGGAGTGTTTTCAAAATGTTTTCGCCCCAGTTTCAATGGAGATGGAATCTGAGCTTTTTCAGAAAGTTCAGTTACACCTGTTTCCATTCATACAGAGTCTGCGAGTTTTTGAAAAGTTGTGTTTTTCCCATTTCCATAGATGGAATAGGAGCATTTTCAAAAAGTTCCGCTTTGGGATCCATTTTCAAAAAGTTGAATCTCCACTGGCTCCAAACATTGTTGTCATGTAAACGGACCGCTGAAACACTCTGGACTTAAATCTTGTCTGTTTTGATACATTTTGTCTTTTGAGGCTCATAAGTAGGAATGGAGTTTGGAACGCTTTCAAAAAGTTGCATTTCAGTGGGATGAACCTGGCTCCCTTGTGATTAACCGCCCGCCGAGCAGCCGTCGGCGAGCGGTGACCTCATCTCGCAGAAGCAGCGGGAGTGTGAGAGCCAGAGCGGCATTCTAACCGTCAACAGATGTGACTTTTTAAAACAGAACGGCGCGAACATGCGGCCTCGACGGGCCGTTGGCGCTCCCCCGTCCCATCCCTCTGCGGAGTCTTGAAGACTTTTTGAAAACACCCCATCTCCGGAGAGAGCGGAAAATGCAACTTTTTTAGTGACTTCACGACTCTTGTAGTGTTTTGGGTGTCCGTTTACACGGCGGAGGGACTCAGAGCCACTGGAGAGGCAACTTTTTGAAAACGCTACTGGTCACGTGCACCATGGCTGGACTGAATAGTGAGTCTGCACATGCTCAGTAGATGACGATAAAAAGTGGGGTTAAAAAACACAACTTTTGAAAATGCTTCCACTCAGGAAACGGGAAAAATGCCACTATTTAAAAAAAACACCCTAAGTCATTCTCCATGGAAACTGGGGGAAAACAGCTTTTTGAAAATCCTCCAACTCCGTCTCCTGGGAAAATTGCAACTTTTTGAAAATTTGGAGTCTTTCCTAGAGGTTGCAGACATGAAGAGTTTTCAAAAAGTTGTGTTTTCTATGTGGATGGATTGAAAGCCTTTTTCAAATGGTTGTTCAAAAAGTGAGACCTTGCACTTTCAAAAATCTGCGCGTTTCCCGTTTCCGACGGCTGAGCGTGCATGTGCGTGTCATGCTATCGGCGGGAGTCCATCTTTATAAACAATTCATCTCGCGGTTCGTCTCGCGTCACGAGCCCTCCGCGGATCATCGTTTCGCCATCCGAGGCGTTAAGAACCCGCCTGAGCAGCACTGCCAAATACTTGTGACGTCTCCATAACAGTTTATATGAAAAAAAATTAATAAACAAACAAAAACAAGCCGATTAGCAACATGGATGAAGTGACAGCAGTGGCGTGTTGTTAGCTTATTACTGGCGCGCGCAAAGGATTACAGAGAAATCAGTCATACTGAGTAAAGTCGGTTCATTCTCCTTGTAGCGTGATGATATAATGATGGCAATTAGCTCAAATGGAAATGTGTTTTCTGAGTATCATTATGTTGTTTGTTTTAATACTTGAATTGACGCCCTTAATCAGTTTCATATTGTTGCAGTGCTGCGAAAAGAACTGAAGATATCAACGGAATTAAGTAACGACTGAAATAATGGATCGTCTGTGTAGAAGGACAACAACGGATTAACGGCTCTCTGATTATGTGTAATAAAGACACGATTAACTCTTATTATGGTAAAGCCAAGCTGTGACAAAGGGGCCGTACTGGCTATTTCTACATAAACAACAAAACTGGGATAGAAAAAAGATACAAATAATAATAATAAATAATATTTTTTTAGGGGCTCGGATTCCCTGAAAGCTTAAAATCTCACTTCCATCTTAATTAGCATTTAATGACGTTGCGACTACCGTAATTTCCGGACTACTGGGCCACACCCATCACATAAAAAAAAAAGAAGAAGAAGAAATATCGGAGTTACGTGATGCACCTGAACGCATCGCCCTTGTCAATTGTCAAAGTGTGTGAAAAAAGTAGCGACCTATAGTCCGGACATTACGGTATAGACAAGCCGCGCTGAACTGGCGTGAACCGGGCGACGATGAAGTCATTCTCTTTTATAACCTAGCGACGGACGTCCTCAACTCCGTCATCCCCCCAGACTGTTTGACTTACGTTACCGGCGGAACTGAAATGAGCTTTCGTTTTCAATCAAAGCCCATCTGACCAAAGTCAAGCCTGAAGTTTTGCTCCGATCCCGCCAAAGGAAAAGTCAGCGGACCACCAAAGCGACGACAATCCATCGGGTACAGCGACGTGCCAACAATTGCAGCGATCCGTCAAGTCGTTTCTCCGGAGACTGAAAAGATCCCCGACGTCATGAGGCATGGGGTTCAGGCTCGACGGGAGAATTTCCAGAAACAACTCTCGGCGCGCTCCAGCCCGGCGTAAACTTGTTCGATAAACGCCGATAATAAAAGTAAAGGACGTACTTGAGGTCATGGGAACAATAATGACGGAGTACCCTTTGTGGATTTTCCCCTGTAATCCTCCACACTTTGATTTAATGCTGACATTACGCCGGATTGCGAGGCCATTTGTACTCTGGCAGCCGCAGCTGGATCCAGGGTTTGGACGGGGTGCATCGTGGGTAATTAGAGGTGGGCACTGACCTCTCGCGCTCCTGCTCCAGCAGGTTGGTGAACTCGTCGCTCTTCTTCATGAACTCGCCGTGGTTCCTCTTCTCGTCCTCCAGCTTGTACAGCGCCTGCTTGTGCGACTGCTCCACCATCAGCAGCTGCTCCAGCATCCGCCGGTGGGTCTCCCGCTGCTTCTCCACCAGCTTGTCCAGCTGCGGCGGGGGGGCGGGAGGTGGGGGGGGGGGGGACACGGCAGAGCACATCTGTAACGTCTGGACGGAACGCCACGACACAGCCGTTTGAGGCGCCGTTTGAGGCGCCGTTTCCACGGCAGCGTTTCAAACAACGCGGTTGGCGTGCCGGGACAACAATACGCTATAAACGTTAACAACGGGAGTGGGATGATTCAGAGCATTTTCAAAAAGTTGCATTGGGCCCCGTTTCCATGGAGACGGAATTGGAGCGTTTCCATGGGGACGGAGCATTTTCTGAAAAGTCGGATGTCGCACCACTTTCAATGGAGACGGAGTCAAGTTACATTATGTCCGGTTTCCATGGGCCCAGCCGGAGAATTTTCGAAAAGTTACGTTTGCCCTCGTTGCCATGGAGACCGAGTCTGACTATTTTCGTAAAGTTGCTTTTTTCACCACTTCCATCGAGACCGAGTCTGGAGCATTTTCAAAACGTGACGTATTCAAAAAGTTTCATTTTCCCCCGGTTTCCATGGCGATGACTGTTTTTGCGATGACCGTTTTGGGAAAGTTGCGTTGCCCGCTGTTTCCATGGAAACGGAGTTAGAATATATATTGTAAAGTTGCGTTTTCCCCCATTTACATGGAGACGCAGTTGGAGTGTTTTTGAAAATTTGCATTTTTTTCACCTGTTTCGAAGGAAACCGAGTCGGAATGTCTGGGAAAAGTTGCATCCCCCACCCCCGCATTTTGAAAAGGTTCCACCTTGCGAGCCGTTTCCAAAAAGTTTCGCATTTTCAGCGGCTGGGGGCACCGTTGCGTGAACGAACCCCCGAAACGCACCGAAGGTTTGGCACGGCAACGGCTGCAGGTCAGAGTGGGCGTTACCTCCACCATGGGCCTCTCGTAGATGTCCTCCTGGTAGGCGTCGGCCTTGCCCTGGACGTCGTCTCTCTGCAGCGCCTGCAAGACCTTCGGAGGCGTGACGAAACCGTATTTGGCCTCCAGGAGGGCCAGGTCGGTTTTCTCCGCCTTCAGGACGGTGATCACTTCGTCTCTGGCCTGCGATGGAGAAAGACGGATTAGGACCTAGTGGTTCCATCCAGAGGACAAACCACACACACACACACATACACACACACACACACTCCTCATTGACGAATTATCAAAATCAAGTTGTTGTTTGCTCTTTTTGTTGTTGTTTTTTTTTTTCCTCTTCCTGTTTTTGTTTGTTTCATTTTTTGTGTTTCGTTCTGTTTTTCTCTTTTCTTTTTCTTTTTCTCTTTCTTTGTTTTGTGTACTTTTGTTTTTGCTTTTGTTATAATTGTTGTGATTATTTTGGTTTTTTGCTCTGTTGCTGCTCAGGCTGGTTTCATCTCATGGCAGTTGGAAAATATTTAGATCACTGTGATTACTGTGTTATTAAAAATGAAAAAAAATGTATGTAGCACTAACAAGGGTATTGTATGTTTCTCCCCACCAAGTCTTTCTCTGTCTTTCCTCTCCTCCATCCTTCACCCCAACCGGTCCTCAGAATTCCTCCACCTCTGACTCTGGTTTCTGCAAAGTTTCTCCTTGTTGGAGGAGTTTTTCTTTCCACCGTCGCAAACACACCTGCTGCTCATGTGGATATGTTGGGCTTTTCTATTTTCTCTATACAAGCAAATTGGAATGACTGTAATTCAGTGCTTCTCAAATGGTGGGGCGAGCCCCCCTGGGGGGGCGTGGTGGGGTGTCAGGGGGGGCGTGAGGCGAGTGCGACTTTCAGTATTAGTGTCTTTATTCATGCTTGAACGATAAAAAAGGGCCTCCAGCTCATTTTATTAATTTATTTTGATAATCAGGCGATTGTATGCAGAATGCTGGTGCCAGCAACTCATACAGTAAATAAATAAATATTATCAGGTTCTCAATGGTAGTACAATTCGGGGGGGGGGGGGCCTGAAAAAAATTCTGTCCTCTAGGGGGGGCATGACAGAAAATAATTGAGAACCACTGCTGTAATGTACTTAAAAATGTCTTTCGTTTTCTTTAATAAAAAAAAAAATAAAACAAAGGATTAGGCCTTAGTGGACAGACACCACATCTCTCTTTTTTTGTTTCTTTTCAAAATGTGCGTTTGACAGGACTTCCTCACCTGCAGCTCTCCCTCCAGCAGGCTGAGGAGGAAGACCAGGTCGTCCCGGGAGAGGTCCCTGCCCTTCTCCCGGCGGGCCCCGCTCTTCGCCGCCGCGTCGCCACCGTTCCCGCCGCCGCTGCCACCGCCGTTCTTGGGCACCTTGTGGTTCCGCTGCACGGTGCCGGTGTCGTCCGGCGCCTCCCGGTGGCGACTCCGACCTTCGGCCCGCCCCGAGGGATCCTCTCGCAGGTGCTGCTGCGCCAGCTTGGCCTTGGTCACGTCCTCCAGGCTGTTGCTGCGAGAACGCATCTTCCTTCACCTGGCGGACAACAGGAACGGGCTCGGTGAAAACGGAACTTTTCGAAAACGCTCCGTCTCCATTGGAAACTGAGTAAAACAATGAAATGTTGAAAATGCTCCACTTCTCCATGCAAACGAGGAAACTGCAACTTTTTAAAAGTATGCTCCTTGAGAACGGAGTTTTCCAAAACACTGCTATGCTCACTCGTGGCCCAACATGCTAACTACGTCGTTTTTGGCGTTCTTGCTATTGCTGTGCAAACGGACTTGATTTGCAAGAAGTTGCTGTGGAAACGCTGAACTTATCCGAGAGGAAAACGCAAAAATCGATATTGTTTTTGTCGATCATTCGCATGATGTGATGTTTTAGGAGCCCCAAACAAGTTGTTTACAAAAGCGGTGCCAGTACGGCTTCGAGGTGGACGGGCATTTGTGGAAAACGATGTGACATCATCGTTTTCCCAGCCCGTCGCCATGACGCTCCCACCCACACTTCATGCTGCACAAACTACTGATGCTAATCGGTTTAATGAGGCGATATGTTGGATTCACGTCTTCTCCTACGTTTGTAGCGTATTTGATGAGTCACGGCGCCCCCGACAGGCCTGGCATATGTACTACACCACACTGACGTGTAGACGGGATTCTTTTCAGAGAAAAAATATCCTTTTTGGCCCGTGTGGACGGGGTCCACGACACTTTTGACGATTGCTTCTACTATTGGACCGATCCTGTCAGAGACTGATGTCCAACATGCAGCTCCACATTTGTCATGCGTCGCCTGCACTGTTATTATTAGGCGCTGGGCGGAACAGAGTCGTCATCGCCACAGCTTGCCGCTCGCCACAGATTCTCCGGCGGTGCCAGGACTATTTCCGACCTTCATCCTTGTCCCAACGAATTACGCCAAAGTGCCCGCCGTCCTCCACAGCTGGCAAACCCTCCCCACAGAGTGACGGAGGAGCTCGGGTGGTCTCCGTGTTCGATCAGACGAAGGGTTAACGCCGGGTTGGATGACATCACGAGCGAGGAATAGGAAGCGTGGCGGCCCACCAAGGTCTGCTTGCGTTTAAGACTTGTGTTTCTCTGAAGTCTGGTTATGAATGGACCATTGAGGCCTTTCGTACGACAAATCCAACTGTGACAAATAGACGCTCGAAGCTCCTTTTGCCAAGTCATTTATTAGCCTCCAGCTAAAGTAAATAATTCCCCCCGGTTGGACGCGAAGCATGCCGAGACTCATTTGGGACGGTTTGACGAACGCCTGCGAGGGTCTGATCTAATCTGCCCGGAGGCACTACGTCATCTTCTATCCGCTCTGTTTGACTTGTAGTGTTCTCCGAGAGGGTTCCTCTCCGAAAGAACAACAGTTCAAAGCCGTTTCGTTGGGGATTCAGTGACGGTCATCAGGAGGCGTCCGTCCACATCGTCCACACCGTAGCTGGACGAGAAAAACCCAACAGACCTTTGATGGATTTGCCAACGGAAGACGCAAGTTATCATCAGAAGCAACCGAGATAATGTTTTGCCGGTCATGTGGAAAATGAGAACATCAAGGACAACAAAGGGGGAACATGTTGACCCTGATGGCGGCGAGGGGGAAAAAAGATAGAAAATAGAAGAGAAAAAAAAAAAAAGGATTTTTCTTTTTTTTTTTTTAAATTGGAAAATAAATAAATAAATTTAAAAAATGAATAAAAATGAAAAAAAAACACGGAAAAGGACAGATGACAAAGGGGGAAAAAATTAAAAATGGAAAGATAATTTAAAAAAAAATAATGCTACTTTAGCTAAAACTGCAACAATTGGGAAACAGAGTAGCTAAAATAGTTGCAGATCCATGAGAGGAGAGAACAAAAGAGGAAAAGAAAATCTAAAATTAGCAACAAAAGCTAAAAATGTAAAGACGTCTAGTAAAACCTCTGATGTAGGAAGCTCTAAAATCCCAGGTTATTCTTTTGTTTTTGACATTTCACTGTATTTTGCACCAGAATGTTTCATTTAAAATAGACTTTATTTAGTTTAGTTATTATGGGAAAATTTGACTGGTGCTGTCCAGTCAAGATGAAACTGGACGAGAGAGAGAGAGAGAGAGAGAGAGAGACAGAGAGAGAGAGAGAGACAGAGAGAGAGAGAGACAGAGAGACAGAGAGACAGAGAGACAGAGAGAGACACAGAGACAGAGAGAGACAGAGAGACAGAGAGAGAGAGAGAGACAGAGAGAGAGACAGAGAGAGAGACAGAGAGAGAGACAGAGACAGAGAGAGAGACAGAGACAGAGACAGAGACAGAGACAGAGACAGAGACAGACAGAGACAGAGACAGAGACAGAGACAGAGACAGAGACAGAGACAGAGAGAGAGAGAGAGAGAGAGAGAGAGAGAGAGAGAGAGAGAGAGAGAGAGAGAGAGAGAGAGAGAGAGAGAGAGAGAGAGAGAGAGAGAGAGAGAGAGAGAGAGAGAGAGATGACTCAGGGCTGAGGTCATTCCCCCGCAGTCCAACATGGACTCCACGCTGGCTCAGTTCTAATCTGGACGGATTTCGTCACCGTTCCCTCCGGTGCAGCGCGTTGAAGAGTGTGTTTTCACATCAGATGAAGAAACGACGCAAACGTTGAGGGGAATTAGCCGTTTGGAGGATACGAACACAAACAAACACAGAAGAGATTTGGGAAACAAGTTGGGTTTCTGTTCTGTGTGACGGCGTTTCTCTAGAACGGAGGCCTGAAAACTTCACCACCAGAGGTTTTCAGGATTTTACAACAAATCAAATTTGTCCTGGAGCCACAAAACATGATTAAAAAACATATATTAAGAAAAAAGAACAATCTAAAGGAAATGACTAAACATACAAAAACTGAGGTTGCATTCATGAAGGTACAATTTAGAGATTTTTAGCTTTTGTGGTGAGTTTATTCCGCTTATTTTAATGGATTTTTTGGGGTTATTTTAGCAACTGGAGCTTTTTATAGCTGCTCTGTCTTAAAGCAGTTTTAGCTCTATTTAAAAAAAATTATTTTCTTCATTTAATTTTTGCTTCTTTTTTCCTTATTTCACCTTTTTTTGTAATTATTTTTTCTGTTTTCCTCATTTCTTCTTTGTTTTTCCCCCTTTTTCTTTTTCTAAATTACTTTTTTCTTTTTCTTCTAACCATTTTTCTTTTTTGAGCTTTTTTTTTTTGCCTTTTCTCTAATTTTCTTTTCCATGTTCCCTGATCCGGCGTAAGCGCTCGGCGCCTGCTGGGATTCCTGCAGGTCTCACGTATCTACTAAATCTCCAAGATGGATCAGAAATATATCACGTACTTCATAGGAAAAGTTCAGCGAGAGGACGGCTGGGGGGGGGGGGGGGGGGGGGGGGGGGGGGGGGGGGGGGGGGGGGGGATATCTCCCGAATGAATTTGATGCTGCAGCCACAAAACCAAATTCGTACGCTCCTAATTATAAAGGCAAATCTAAATAAACGCAACTGGACTCTCGCGCTGCCAAATGAACGCTAAAAATGAAGCGTCTGATAATGTCTTCCTTAATAATTCGTGGGTATTTTTACCTGGGCGGCTGCGTCAGCATGAGAAAATGTGTGAATATACAAGTGTGGATTTATTAATTAGCCTCTGTCAGTTTGGATTTTCCATGACGGCTGCCTCCAGAGTCGTGGAAATAAAGATTTAGATTTTTGGAATTGATTACAAATTACTGTTACAAAATAATAAAATTAATAGTAAATAAAATATTACTTAGTTTGGATCTATTCAGGAAAAGAAAAAAAACGGGGAGAAAAAGGCACAAGGGAAAAAAAACAAGAAAAAATTATAGTGAAAAATAAGAAGAGGAACATTTAAAAAAGAAAACAACAAAACCGAAAACTGAAGGACAAAGGAAAAAGAATAAAATTAACAAAAAAGAAAAAAGGCACAAAGAAGAAAGAGAAAATAGAGAAAAAAAGAAGAAGACATCAGGAAAAAGAAGTAAATAGGAAAAGAATTAAGAAAATGAGGAGGGGGGGTTGCTAATAACTAAAACTACTTTAATAATTAGGAAACACAGCGGCTAGAAATGACTCCAGTAGCTAAAATCCATGAAAAACAGAGGAAGAAAATAACTGCAACTGCTAAAAATGGAATGAAGCATCTCTACATTGTACCTTCATGAGAGCAAACCTTGTTCCTGTAGTTCTACATTACATCCCTGCGACCAAAAGGACGAATAAAGACGTAGCTGAAGCTGATTGGTCGAAAACCTCCAGGCGTCATGTTGGAACCTGCCGTCTCTAACGCAACACGCACCGTTTCCATCCGCTGGAGTTCTTGTTATTAACGATGACGGCATGAATGAGCGACGTGTACGAAGCTGCCCACAATGACGACTTCATTCTTACTAATCCCCCGCCAGTCAGCGCCGAGCGTCTCTTTGTCAAAACCGACTCCCGGTCGGGTTTTTCTTTCCGTGTGAACGGGGATCGGTGCAGGAGGCGGCGTCGGGACCGACAGGTGCCTCGGATCTTACGCAACACTTGGCGGCTGCAGCGGCGGGGACCGAGGGTTGATCAAGTGCAATTTGTGAACCGGCCCTTTAAGGAGGAGGAAGACGGGCAGTAAATACCCGCATGACTGTTTTGATACGGGTCATTTGGATGATCCCACACTCAAAACTCTCAAGGGTGAAAATCCACGTTTTAACGATGTTGCGCATTCAGACGTCCAAGTTTTACGACCAGAAAAGCGCTTCAAGAAACATTTCGGTGCACATTTTGGTAAATCAACTATCGGTGCCGTTTAGGACGTCTGTTTTACACAACATCTGTGCCCGGAGCTTGAAAACGGCACCCAAGGTGAAACTTTTCAAAATTGCTCTGAATCCGTCGCCATGGAAACAGGGCAAAACGCAACTTTTACAAAATGTTCCAAACCCGTCTCCGGGAAAACGGGGGAAAACGCGGAGTTTTTGAAAATGATCCGATTTTGTCTCCATGCAGGCAGGGAGAGGACAACTTTTTGGAAAGACTGACGTTTCAAATTGTCTCTCTGAATAAAGTGACCAGGTGGATGCTCCACTGAACGGAGCAATCCCAGAATGCTTTGCACCGTGGACGTCCAGCCTGCAGTTCTGCGTGTCTGCAATGCTCGTCTGGACGTTTTCCAGTCATTTAATCCGTCCAGCGCCGACACTCAGCATTCATACAGCTGTGCAAACAGCAGGCAGCTCTCAACCGCCGAGGCCATTTATCATCCATTCATGGATTTCTGTGTCAAATCCAGACGTGCTGTTAGCATACTGGTACAATAGCATGTTTCACTGCATATCAATCCAAAACACAGTGTTTAAGTCTAGACCGGGTCTGTATGAGTGGTTCTGATGGACGCAGATGTCATTTTCAGAAAGCTCCAGGGAGCCACGGCAGAAGGACGAAACCGTTCATGACGCCAACTCTTCACTGAGCGGAATTAGCATCATCAACAGCGCGGTCGTTCATCCGTTGGATTAGCTCAGCCAAAAGTAAAGGCGTCACCGGGAACGGTGGGGACCGCCGAGGTTCGCCCAACTCGCTACCGGGTCGAAAGGCTCATTGGGAAGTCTCGCCCGGCAGACGCTCGCGAGTCCACAAACCCTCCGTAACGTCCGACCTTGGTAATGGTTTCGCGCCCCCCCACGGAGCCCTCGAGAAACCGTTCCCAGATGTGATCCGCAGTCCGCCCCGTGCGCTTTTAAATAAACAGGGTGAAAGAGACGATTTCGCAACGCGAGTGTTTCGGCGGTGACTTCACTTTTTCATGCGAGGCGGAAAGCCGAGCCGTTAAAAAGCGGGAGGGTGAAAGGTGAGGAAGCAGGTGTGCTACAAAGAGACGTACCTCCTCGTGCGCACACACACACACACACACACACACACACACACACACACGGCGAAATGCAAACAGCAGGCCGTGTGGACGCCCCGGTCAGGCAGAATATATACCGACACACCCACCGCGGCGCACAGGCACACACAAATTACAGAGTAAATTCCTGCAGCCTGACATCATGCTGCTGTCAGGGTGATTGAGGGGGGGGGGGGGGGCACACAGATCAAAAGGGAAAGGAGACGAGGAGGGAGCTTATCCTCCGGAGGATCTTCTGCTCGTCTGCAGATTCCTTACTGCTCAGAGTCGTCTTTCTGGCGACGTGCTGAGTGGATTCAGGTGCGTTGAGCAGCGGCACTTCACCGCGTTACAAACGCCGCGGGATCAACTCGGACGTGCAAAGTGGAATCAAAGTGACTCGAGATCAAAGCGAGGACACAGCAGAGCTCCGAGAATCGCAATGAGATCTTAGTTTTTGTTGGAATTAACCTGGAGGTCTCTCCTGGGTTAGCCTGTGGTCATCCTAGAAGTCTGTACTGTGTTATCATATATTATCTTAGAGCTTTATCTGAGGTTGTCCTGGGGTTCTATGCTCCATCATTCTAGCTTTTCTGAGAGGATCCCATTTCTAGGAAATTCAAGAATTCTACTCAAAGGTTTCCTAGAGTTCTATCCTCGGAAAAATGCCAGGGTTCTATCTGAGGTTATCCAAGAGTTCTATCCTACATTGTCCAAGATTTTTCCAAAGGGTCCCACGTTCAGGTTATGCAAAAGTTCGATTCAAGGTGACCTTCAGGTTCTACAGCGGGTGACCGTTGGCTTCTCTCCTCGGTTATCCTCAGGTTCTATCCTAGGTTCTTTCGTAGGTTGTACTTGGGTTCTAGCTGATGATATACTATGGTTCTATAATAGGTTATTGTCGGGTTTCTTTGCTAAGTTATCCTGGGGTTCAATCCGAGGGTTCTATTGCAGGTTAATTTTATTATCCTAAATCACAGTTGTAGGCCTGTACTTGTGATTTTTCTGCAGCTGTACCACATTCTTTGTTTTTTTTTTGCATCATGAAAATCCTCCACACGTTCCGGGCAGACAGTGTCTGTATTTTTGTTCGTGCACATCGTTATTCACCGTCGTAATTAAGCGTTTGGGGGTATGCGAGGACACGCACCGAGAGAACTTGAGCATTTCCGGCGTCTCTGATGATTAAAGTACAAACTCATAAGGAGGTCAGAAAGCCCCAGAACTGTGATGAACTCATCCCGGTTTTTTATTCGGTTCAGTGGAATGTGTTTTTGGCAGAAACTGGAAGAAAACATCCTGAAATATGAAAGATACTTCATGTGATGTATTCTTTTGAGTGCTGTTTGGCCTCTGGCTGTTTACACATACCAAATGTGTTTGCTCAGAGTGAAGACATCGCGCTTCGTTTAACTTGTTCGTGTGTGTGTGTGTGTGTGTGTGTGTGGGGGGGGGGGCAATAAACTCCTGAGAGCATAAGGACTGTTTTAGTGAGAGAAGTTAATCCACTGTAAAATGTAATATAGTTCAGCGTCGGATGCAAAAAAAAAAAGAAGAAAACAAATGGTGAAATGTTTACAAACAGTGAGGCTGTTTCCGTGGCAACGGGCGGTGATCAGCCCCCACCCCCCCCCCCCCCCCCCCCCCCCCCCCCCCTCCCTCCGAGGCTGCCACGAGAGGTTTCCCCGGGTGGATTGTAACTGTAACTAGCACATTGAGGCCCGCTGGTATTTAAAGCGTGAGGATGTGTGACCGTGTGGTGGAAATGAACCCCGCTACACATTTTTTCACATCGAGGCCTCCGCTCAGAAACATGATGCAATCCTCGGAAATCCCGCGGCCGGAGTGTGTTGCACCGTCGGCTCTGGGAGACGGACATCATGTACCTGGCAGTTCTCGTGTCTGGCGTATGGGAGGAGCACGAGATCCTGACGGGGGCGAGAAAACTCATCTCAGCAGTTTGGAACAATGAGAAATCTTCCTTCCTTCCTTCCTTCCTTTCTTTCTTCCCTAAATTTACTGCCTACCTAACTAAATTACTTACCCGCTATACCTTACTAATCTACCTACCTACCTTAACCTAACTTACACTACCTTCCTACCTTAACCTAATTTAATCTACCACCTACCTACCTAAACCTAATTTAACCTTCCTACCTAAACCTAATTTAACCTACCTACCTACCTAAACCTAATTTAACCTACCTACCTTAACCTAATTTAATCTACCACCTACCTACCTAAACCTAATTTAACCTACCCACCTACCTACCTAAACCTAATTTAACCTACCCACCTACCTACCTAAACCTAATTTAACCAACCCACCTACCTACCTTAACCTAACTTATCCTTCCTTCCTACCTACCTACCTACCTAACTCCCCTAACTACCATAATTGACTAACTACCCACCTTACCTACCCTATCTACCAGCCTACCTTGCTTAACTACCCATCCACCTTACTTTAATAACATTAATTTGTGTATTCTTAAAACAGGTGGTCTGACTTTAACCGGTTTTCTCCGTGGATCTAACATCAAGGACAATTCTGATGGATTATGTTTCAGTAAATTCTCAAATATTCTAACAATAATGTAAAAAGTTGCAGTGAACAAACGTTGAAATGAAAACAAACTTTGTGTTTTCAGGATGAAACACCGTCACATAAACGTGGCCTCAGCTGATACCAACGTTACGAGGCCACGTGGAGTTTGGATTATTAGAATCAAATATCTGGGCCTACTGGGCCAACTGATGCAACAAAAAACAAAATCCAGAAATTGAATTCCTTCTTACGCAGAAAGCTGTATACAAAGCTCATAGCTAATGTTTCTATCCCTTCACCCCGGCTGCTTCTGTTGCTCTTTTCTCTCACGATAAAGTGACGCTATGTTTAGCCGAGCGGCCTCCCAGGTCAGCATCAATACACGTCCCGAACACGCCCAATATATTTAACATCCCAGATCGTCTGTCGGTGGTTTGGCAGGCGCTCCCCGCACCGGTGTCATCAGACTGTAACCTTGCCTGGTCGGCAGCAGGTGATTATGAGGAGGACTGAGGGGATTTGAGCTGGCAGAGAGGGGGGGGGGGTCGCTGGGTTCACTGGGCGCTGGAGCTTCACACTCAACAACACGCCTTGCAGGTGCACTTCTTTATTCAGTTTTCTCTTAAGGAACATCGGCTGCAGCTCCAGAAACTATTGGGATCCCCGAGTCCCTCCAGTTTAAACTGTAGTCATGCTTGAATCGGTTTCTAGCCCCAGTTCTACCTTCGCTCTGGTTCTACCAACCTCTCGCTCAAGGTACCCTCAGTTCTATCTGCCCTCGGTCCATCTTCTGAGTCATACCACCCTTTACTCTCCCTACCCTCTGTTCTCCCTACCCTCTGTTTTACCAACCCTTCATTCCATCTACCCTCCATTCTACCTACCTTGTGTTCTACCCACCGTCTGTTCCTTCTACCCTCTGTTCTACCCTCAGTTCTAGCCCCAAATACAAGGAAATCTGGCATCCCAACCCTCCCTGATTACTAAAATACACACGTCAATGTAAATATACACGTGATGCACTCATTCGTCTATTACATTGCGTTGTAATTTCAAAGTCACAAATCCGTGTCAAATGTCTGTTTACAGAGGAAACAGGAACAGGAAAACTTGTTCAGCTCAGACTCGGGATATTCTCAGTGCAAACCACTACAAACAGGCCAATGTTTAGCGAGAGCATGATTATCTTATTCAAAAATCGACACAATTATGAAACCATTAAATTGTCCGCCTGGTTTCTGTCCTTGCACGGAGCGTGACGTCATCACAGCGCTCTTCCGCCACTTGGCAGGGAAGATGCTGCACCAGATAACGAGGGTTACGGGAAGAGCGGCGCAATTATACCCGGACCGATAACGCGGAGAACAAAACCAAGCGCGTTGGCATGTGTGTCACATCCCTACATTTGCTCTCAGTGACACTGAAGCCGCGGTTTCAGCTGCTGCGTTTCAAGCGGTTGGGCAACATTTGTAGAAAACGTTGAGGACGTGCCCCCCCGGGCCCCCCCCCCCCCCTCTTCCAGGGGGCCCGTGTGCCCAAAACGACAGAGCAGCTCCAGACGGATCCAGTGTTTGGAAGGTGTGAATAGCTTTAATGGGCTGTGGGAGCATCAGGCCACCGGGGGCGAAGACGGATCATCAACAAGCATAAAGAAACCACGACCCTCTCAGCAGAACAAACATCCACACACATCCTTGCATGCAGAAGTATGCAAAATCAACATTAAGCGCCCAAAGAAATAGAGGCCGGTAACAACTGGGCCTGCCAGCAGAGGGCAGCGCTTATTTATTTTTAGATGAGGCCCAGAGGAGCGTCTGTGCTTCAAATGATGCCCCTTGTAGGCCATTTAAACCTGTAGTAGTGTACATACAGGGGTACGTTTTCAACATTTTGGCCTTTTAGTCCTCAATTATTTGAGAATATGCCAAAATGTGGTGTGTTCAATTGTCATAGACCTTGAAAAAAAACTAAAGATTTCTCACTTTCTCACAAAATGAGAGAAAATCATGACTGAAATGCCTAAAAAAAATGTAATATAGGTATTTGTATGGAGTGTGCATGCACTAACTGTGGCTTCCAACCGTCTGTGCAGAGATGGAGGATTGACCCACGGAGGATTACAGGGTCACTGGATCCATCACCTGTCGCTTTGCCCTCAGCCCACCTGAAAAACTTTGGACTTCCAAAAGTCGGTCAAGCTGTCGTCAATTAATGCGTCGGCTCAGAGCACCTTGCTAGCAGAACGGCGAGACGAGAGCCGAAACATCAAAAAGACTGAGTCCGTTACAACGGTGGCAGAGAGTATAAACACCACTGAATCAGGGTTATAAACTGACAAATAATAGAATTACATTATGTTTCAAGCCAAAAACGGTTTTGCCAGAAAATCTGCAGAAGTTATTTGTTTTTACTTCAGAGGAGAGGATTTGATTTTAACCACCAAGTTGTGCAGACTAATTTGAAACAAATGAGTATTTTAATTACTGGTGTAAAAATATGGAATTTCTCAATGACAAGCTTGTAAATTTTGTTTGTTTATTACATCATTGTGTTGATAGTAGAGGGTGTGATGTGCATGTGTCAAATATTGTATTGTTTTTTTATCAATTAGACATTTTCTTCTTGCTGCTGATGGAAAATCTGAAGTGCATTTTTGTATAAATTCTGGTTCCACTTTGATGAAAGGAACAAATAAATGAATTACAATAAAAAAATTTAATAAAATATTTTATTTGAAACATCAGTCCATCACTTTGTCCACTACTTGAAGATAACCGCACTCTTATACGTCGGTTCACATTTGCCCGGCACCAGAACTAATGGCGTTCCCTTCAGCCTCAGCTGTTCTGTACGTCCAAGGCTCATCCGCGCTGAGTTAGCATGCTAACATGCTAAATTAAGACGGCGGCAGACATACTAGCATGTTAGCGTCGTCACTGCGCGTACGTACGAACGCTGCCGTTCGCGTTCAGCCCATTAGCACACTACGGTGTAGCAACAGATTTAAGAATTGTTTTAAATAAGGTGAAAAAAAAAAAAAACATTGCTTCTTTTTGCTTGTAATTGAAACTGTCCAGCGGCAGACGAACTCGCGGCTAAAATTAGGAGGTCATCCAATCTGGAGCGCGGTGAAGGAAAGACCTGAGTCAAGAGTTGCGCTGCAGACGGACACCATCAGCCTTCAGCGGCCAAACTTTCAGGTATCGAGAGTTAAATTTACAACTTGGGGAGGTGATGTGAAGTTATTTTAGCAGCAAAATAAGCACAAAGTGTCAACGGCTTTCTCCAAACTGAAAAAGACAAACTGTGACGGGTTTAACACCGCCAATGGACGTGCGATTGTCGGTCCGTGCCGCTGCCGGAGGCTCCAGATGTCGGTGATCACGGGAAGATTAGCAGTTTGTTGACACACTTGAGCTCCGCTTTAAAGTCTTAGACCCACACGACCTGCAGCGGGAAACGCCGACGGATCGACGGCTGCCACTGAGCAAAGCCACACAAAGTCGTCAGGAGTAGAATACTTCAATATTAATGATCGTCCCTTCTTGAATTGACCCTTGGTTAAGCCACACCCCCAAGCGAACCAATAGCATTCAGCTGCCAAGTGCGAGGAACTCGGACAGACGATGCAATTGAGATACAAGGGATCCCGAGAGGACAAACAAGGATGACTTTCTCTCATTTCCAAAACAAAACGTGGACAAATGTCTCCTGTGGATGGAGGCGTGTGGCCGACCACACAAACTCTAAAGAAGGACGTCTACACTTGTTCCAAAGTAAGACAATGCCTCGTATAACTCGAGCGTTCAGTACCGTATTTTCTGGACTACAAGTCACACTTGTTTTCATAGTTTGGCTGGTCCTGCTACAGATCAAAACAACCTCTTCTCCACCGAGATGATCGAGTATGAAGCCAACTTCACCAGTCCGCCATTAGCACAGCCGCCTGCATCGCCGTCAACCAGCTAACAAGCTAACAAGTTGTTCAGACTTGCCACCAATGGTCATTTTCAAACAGGTAATTTGGTGTCCCAATTCCACTTAATGACCAACTGATGACGTGACACAAGTTGTTGAAACACGGCCATCGTCATGGGTACAGCTCCCCAACTCGTACAACAAATGCACATTTCTTAAAAATGTGGGTCAATTTAAAAGGAAAATACTTTCCAGTGTTACAGCAACTATTCCCAATATGACAGAGACTTTATAGAGTTTATATTTGCTGGAGTGTATAACGCAATTCCCATAAGCGAATACTGTGACGCACTTGTGAAGTTCCCAGCGATTTTCGAGAGAAGACGAGCTCGTCCCACTTGAAGACGCGTCCCGGAGTATTCCCAGAGAACTTATTGTAGATTTGGGACAGCTGTCGTTCCGTTAAACCGTCGTCATCCGGGGAGCGAGCCAGCGTGGATCCAACTCCTGTGTCTAAAGTTATAATTACATGTGGGGGGGCCTTTCTCTGCCTCCTTCCCGGTTGCCCGGCAACCTCCTCAATAAACTGTCAAATGTGTCGCACCTTTGGTTATTTACAAGTACAAATGTCTCGGCTCTAATTATACCGTAGACCTTGTGACAGGCGGCGATCGACCGACCTTCCCCAGGATCAGGCGCTTCAGCGAGGTACCTTCCTCACACGGGAAGCGACGGTACGATGAGAGATTATGGACGTTAGTGCGCCCGATGTCCCGAAGCTCGAGATGAAGCTGTACTTCTTAGAGGGAAGTATTTTCCCTGGTCGGTGGTTTAAACCCCGACGTCTGTGTCCGCCCGTCCGCAGTATGAGAATAGCATTGTGGATTACAGGAGATTGCCTGGCGAGGTTACGCAAGAGACGGTGTGCTTTTCTAACCTGGTGAATCTTAACGTTGATCCATTCACTCGAAACTCTATTTGAGGCTGTATGATTTATACCGAGCGATTTCTTCCTAATCCTTGCGTTTTCACACCCCCGTGGAGTCGTTTCTGGCCATATTAAGAGGTACCTCTATACTTCCATTGCTCCATTAGCTGACTCATTGTTTCCTCTGAGAACAGACCTTTGTAGTTTACTGGTGCGAGCTGGATATTGGTGCACTGCCGGGTTTAAACTGTGAGTCATGACTGCAGACGAGAGGAAGAAAACAAAAAAACAAAAACGCGGTTCCAATTTGAGTTGGGTTCGATGTAACCGATTCACAGAGGAAGACAATCAAAGGGACGCGAAGCGGTGCTCCGCAGCCTCAGTTCATCCGTCATTATTTGGACGGAGAACTCTGAAGCACCATTGTGGCTTTGGCCCCTCGGCGCTGGTCGTGAGTCATCCTGTCAGACGGGTGTAACGAACCCTCTTCCTCCCTCGCCGCCGTTATTTGCTCTCTCGAGCTCTGGGCCTCGTCCTTCTGCTCAATACGACGACGTACTGGACAAAACTCACACGACACCGTGCCCCCCCCCCCCCCCCCCGTTTGACACTGAAACAGCATTTGTAAAAAGTTGGGTTTTTTTGCCCGAAAATTGCGTTTTCCTCCGTTTTTATTGAGACAGTCGAGGTGTTTTCAAAAAATTAAGGTTGCCTCCGTTTCCATGGAGATGGAGCCTTTTCAAAGAGTCATGTTTCCACCCCGAAGCAGTTTTCCCGAAAAACTGCTTCGTCCCCAAAACATCATGCTTTCCTGCATTTCCATGGAGACGGAATCAGAGCTTTTTCAAAAAGTTGCATATTTCTCCATTTCCATGGAGACCGAGGAGGACAATTATCCAAAAATGGCATTTTCCTCAGTCTCCATAGAGACGGAACGTTTTCAAAAGTTGCATTTTACCTCCTGAGTCCATGGAGACGGAGGCAAAGCATTTTCAAAACGTTTTACCTTGGGAGCCGTTTTCAAAAAGTTGCCCCCCGCCCCCACGCTGGACTGAACCCGAGCGTTTCCAGATCGTTTTCGCTCGTGAACACAGCAACCTGAGCATTTTCAGTGACTCCACGCACCGCTGTTGTGTAAAATGACGCCCAAAACGTAACGACAGTTTAGCGTTATCACTTTAAAGTCTTAAGTGCTTCCCGTCTGCCCCTCCTCTGCTCCTCTTCAGCTCTCGCGTCTCTTTAAACAAGAGGCAGCGAAGAAAATGTTAGTGGGTCATCAGAAAATAGCCCCATAATTGACCCTGTCATTTAGCGAAGGCGCGAGCCGCTAAGGCTCGCTGAGCCCCCTCTCATCTCGTTCCCATAGCAACCGCAAACACAGAGAACTTCAACAATGGCGGGGCTTAAGCCCCCAGAGGAGAGCTGCATGTTTAGCATCCCGCCGCCACCTGTGTCACTTTATCCAATCATGTTACTTATGCCAAGAATTTCACAACCAGAGCCGAGCGGCCCGGCGGGAACACGACGCAGGAATAGCAGCGAGCATGATGGGAGTGCTGCGTATAGACGGCGCTTATATAAAGCATCGCTGCGTCGATCGCTACATAATCCAGTGAGAACGAAATCTGACGGTAACAGATGGAAAAGGAGTGGTGCAGTTTGAGTTGTACTTGCAAGTAAAATTACATTTATTTTTTTTAATATTCCAAAAATCAAAATGTGCAGATTTTTCAGAACTTTCCGCTACAGCTTTTTAATATCTTTTCATAACATTAAAACTTTTCTACAAAGTTTAAGTCAGACTAAAATGCTGGGAATTGGGAGCATAGCCATTTTACGAAAAGGAAAAAGAGGGTAGGAGAAAAATAAATTAGAAAGTAAGAAAAAGGGCAAAGATAAAAAAAGAAAAAGAAAAAAGGTGGGAAAAAAAGAACCAAAAAAAGAGGGAAAAAGACAAAAAAGTAAAAAAAAGAAAAAATAGAAAAAATGTGAAAAGAAAAAGGCTGGAAAAAATAACAAAAAAGAAAGGAAAAATATAGAAATAAATTGAATAAAGATAAAGGTAGTCAAAAAAATAAAAAACAAAAGGCAAAAATGAAGAAATAAAGGAGAGCAGGAAAGGGGAAAATAAAGAGAAAAAAGGAGAAAATTAAGAAAAGACAAGAAAAAAGAAAAAAAAAGCTTGTGAAACCTAAACTGCTGGAACCGGATGGGAACGGAGCTAAAGAGGTGAAAATGGTCAAGATGCATAAAATGACAAAAACAGAAAAATCGACGAAAATTAATCTCTAAAAATGTCCACAAAAGATAAAAAAAATAGTGGACAGAGACGTTTGATTTGTTGGAAAAATACAGGAATTTTTTTAATTCCGGTAATAAACATTGCAGAACTCTGGTCTACATTTACTGAAAATCTTTTTACACCAGCAATTTTCCCACATATGTGCAAAACACAACCAGCTGACATCAGCAACAAAAACCACCTCTGGATTTTTGCAGAGTTTCTCACAAACTCAAGAAGCTGGAATCTCTATGAAATCCAGTTCACGTACGTTGACCTTGAGACGTTTGGAATCAGCGGAGCGTCTTTTTCTGCTGCATCATGGAAAGAAACAACGTGGTGGAGCAGCAGGCGGAGGAATCCGGCTGCATATTTAACATAGAACATAAATAAAGGCGCTGACGCACGGACAAACCCCTGCAACGCTCACGACTAATAGGAATAGCAACAGGAAATTAAACGCATTGAACATTGGTGGAGGCGATAAAGGTCTCCTGCAGAAAAAAACGTTTCAAGCGAAAAATGCATCAATTTCACGCTTTTTGTTTTTTGGACATTTTAAATTTATACAGCACCGTTTTGAAAACGATGACCGTTTTGACCATTTTAAAAGTTGCGTTTTTTCCTCCCTTTCCATGGAGATTGAGTTGACGCGTTTTATTTTCACAGTTGCAAAAATTCGCGTTTTCATAAAGTGGCATTTCCTCCCCATTTCCACGGAGTCGGACCATTTTTGAAAAGTTCCACCTTGCGAGTCATTTTTTCAGGAATGTTCAGGCTGCCAATTTTTCCATGGAGACGGAGTGTTTTCCCCGTTTTGGATTCTGGAACCAGTTTTGAACGCGTCAAGTGAAAATGCATTGTTTTTGCGATTTCTGGTTTGAAATGTTTCACGTTTATACGCCAATGTTTCAAGTATCCTTTCTATAATAACAACGCATTGTTCTTTCATGTTCAAGAAGATGCACATTTGGGGACTCCAAGCACCGTTGTCATGGAAACCGACACCCGAAATACTGTAACAGTTTTGCGGTTTTCAATTTGGAATCGTTGGCGTGTAAACGGACGCTGGGCCTGGTCTGTTTGTGAGGATTCGCTCGCTCATCATGGGAACGGCTTCTGCGAAAGCACTCGGCTCGTCTCTCGGGGCGAGAGAGAGAGATAGAGAGAGATGGAAGGAGAGAGAGAGAGAGAGGCTAATGTTGGACAACACTGGCGTTTCACTCCCGGTATATTTAGCGCTCTTTTCCCAGAGCTCTGAGCCGTTGCTATTCTGTGAGAGAAACTGGATCCCCACTGGCGAAAAAGAGCATGTGTCCCTCGATCCACAAACTTCCTGGACTATCTGACCCCAATCCAGCCTCTCGTTCTTGTAAGGGACGGGACGCCAACAAGCAGCGTCTCCGACGTCGAATTCTTGGAATTGATTGGCCCGTCCACTACCTCTTTACGGCGTCGTCTCTCAGAGCTCCACCGTCGACTGGCGTTTTCTCCACGACGTTAATAAAACATGAAACCGTTTATCAGCCCGGTCTCAGTCCACCTCAATAAGTAACGCGACTCTTTTATTGATTCCTGTCGGGGAACGACTTTTTCTTTTGGCGTCAGTTCAAGCCGGCGATTGGGTGTCCCGCTCAAGGGCACTCCGGCGAGGTCCGGCCGGGAGTTACGAGGAGCCGTGGACACATGTGAACGAGACAGAATGACAGTTACGACCCATGAACTTTTCACCCGGCATGTTCCCGTGGTGTCGCATGGATTCAATTCAACTGTATTTATATAGCGCCAAATACAACACGGTCACCTTAAAGCAATTTTGCAGAGAAAAACCAACAATTCTATATAAAATTTCCTAAAGAAACCTGCAGAACCAGGACCAGAGGTGGAGGTGGTTGGGGTCGGGATTCAGACCCTGGTTTGGAAACGGCGGAAAACGCAACTTTTTGTAAACTAACGAGCCAACTAACTAACCATACTTGACTAAATCCTTTTTCCACATTGGCCAACCCTATTCCTAGGAAGTGCAGACACATGCATCGGGTTTAAAAAGCCTGAATATAAAAAGAATGAACAAGCGTGTTTGATCTGCTTTTTAAAGCCTCATCAAGGGGATCTCTGCTCTGATTGGCTCTTTCACATACACACACATTCGACACCAGTCTCTTCTCATTGATGAATCAAACACCCTCCATAAAGCCTTTGAGCTGAGCCGTCTAATCCAACCTACAGCTGGTGAAGCTTAGGGTGCCAGGAGGTTTCGCCGTAAAGCACGTTTGGCTAATGGTCTTTGCCCCAGTACCCTCAAACTGTCAATCACCCTGAAAGAGGAGGTAGTTTGTGTCCAACTCCCCTAAAAACCCAAGGTAATCATGGTCCGTGTACCTCTGTCGCTCTAAAAGTACACCGATCTATTCCAGATATTGGGATCATGAGGAGCTTGTCAGAACGTTCTCACCGGTTTAACCTCACGGATTCTTTGCATGAGTTAGTCCGAGCACGTATACAATACCGCCGTCCATACGGTCGACCCCACCCTAAATCCGCAGGGGGTTAACCGGCTCTTTTGTTGCCTCGCAGCAAATTACCGGCACCAGAAGGCCGCGGACCCACTGCCCCACTATCGTCCGCACCTAAACTGATTAACTTGTCACTCCAAGTCATGTGCTAAGGCGTAAGCCTTTTAAAGCTGCATCTGGAGAGAGCGTGCCGGGGTGCCCTTCTGTCAGCACGGATATTCGCACACAGGGAGGTCCGACGGAGGAACACGGCGAGGCGTCTTGAAATACCCCATTTCTCAGATCATCAAAACGATGTTGTTGGATGGAAACATGCGCCGTCGGTCCCGCTAGAAATGTGAGCCACACCTGTGAGAGTAACCACGAACCATCATCTTTGGTGAGGATTAGCGATCCCAGTGTCCGGTATCAGGTCTGATACTATACAGAGTACTGTAAAGATCCTCGATACAACCAGGCAAGTAACTACGTGAAGTCATGCATCAACATCACTGTGCTACATGCTAAAGCATCGCAGGGCTCACACCACAGTGATGCGACATGCTCCACATTATTAAAATACGGCAATATACTCAATAACGGCAGGATCAGTCCCTCAGTCTACTGTCTATAGTCCACATAGCAGTGTGTAGATAGATGCTATGCACTGCGCTATGTGTACTACAGACTGTTGGAAGTGACGTGTAGCGGAGATGGTTCACTGTAACACGTAGATCTTGCATATCCTTTGCGTTCAGAGTATGAATTGGGCTTTATGGCATTTAATAAGTACTCGCGTCAGTACTTTGTATCGGCAAGTACTTAAAGAACAGTACCCGTATTGGGTACTCGTTAAAAGTTAGTACTCGTATTGGTACTCCATATGATCAGGCTGCCAAATGTCAATAGTTATGCATCGGCACTCAGTATTGGCATTAATTAAAGGTTTAGTACTCGTATCAGTACTCAGTATCGACATAAGCTAAAAGTCAGTACTCATATCGGTATGCCGTATTGGCATTAGCTAAAGGTTGGCACTGGTATCGTATCGGTACCGTATCGGTATCGTATCGGTACTCTGTATTGGCAAGTAGCTAAAGGCTTGTACTTATATCAGTAGTTATCGGTATTAGCTCAAGGTTAGTACTGGTATCGGTATTCGGTATGAGCTCAAGGTTAGTACTTTTATCGGTACTCGGTAGCCAAAGGCTAGTACTCATATCGGCACTCTGTATCGGCAGATGGTACTCGTTCTTTAATACGAGGGTATCAGTGCCTCCCCAGAGATGATCTTTGTTAATCCACCACCAAATCCCAACACATCATCAAGGTGTGGATGAAATTCCTCCAGAATTCATGTGCCGAGAAAAATACTTTACTGGGCTGACATTTGACTGTTGTGTCTCTCCTGTGGCTCTTCACGGGTTCAAACTGAGCACCCGTGTGCAGGCCTGGTAACTTGACCCCCCCACCCCTCCCCTCCCGGCACGTACATACTGTATGACACTGCTGCAAGTTCTCATGGACACGCTGCCCTTTGGAAATTCCCCGGCTGCAACCCATATGGCCGCGCGGCGCGGCGTCCGCCCCGAGTATCACTGCACAGACGGGGATGAATTATCGCCGCCAGCTTTTGATGTGGTGGGCAAATTGACCAATGGGGCGTGCGGCACACGCCAAGTGGCGAGGTCATATTCAACCGTCGTCAGCATATCGAAAACGACGGGCGATTCAGTCAAAAACGACAGACTTTTTTGTCTCGTGGCCAAATCATTTCAACCCCGTTCGGTTGAATCAAGATCTGCAAGAACCCTTCCCCATTCGAGTCCAACGCTCTTCTCTGGCCTCTAATCTTTATCTGTCCAATTAGTAGCAAGCGTGCCGAAAAGCTTCAGATCACAGGGTTTTTGTGCGTCTCTACTTTGGGACAAATAAGCAAACATCGCGAGAAATATCCCAGAAATGGATAAACCAAAGAGGCTGGGTCGTCACTGCATCACACGGCGTCTCCGGTCTCACCTCTCACAGCCGACGCTTTAGTCCACAGTGCTGCTGGCTGCCGTCGCCTCTGCAGTGACGAGCCGCTAGCCTGTCCTCCCTCTCGGCGACGGCGTCCTCAGCTGGCCTCCAGAGCCATTCAGGTGGTCCGGCGAGTCCAGGAACGAGGGAGGAGGAGGAGGAGGGGGGGGAGAGAGAAGGAGAGCGTCTCCTAACAGAGCGGCAGAGCTGCTTCTCGCTGCTCGCCGACTGGCTGCTGTGACGATATGTAAGAGAGAGAGAGAGAGAGAGAGAGTGTGAGGGAGGGAGGGAGAGAGAGGAGAGTGCAGAGGGAACCTGCCATGCAGATATCAGCAGTTAAATTTAAACCACCCTCCCTTCTGACACCTTGAGCCGCCGCCGCCCTCCCTCTCCCCGCCCGGCACCATATGCCCCCCCCCCCCCCCCCCTGCAGGAGGCTTGAGCCTTTGGGAGTGCGTCCCATTCGTAATCGCTTTTGACCGCACCGTTGCACCCGGGGGAGGGTTTCGGACGATCGTTACTTCGTCACGACAAGCGGCTCGCGTCACCCCACGGCGGGAGTTCCCCCCTCTCCGCCGAGCCCCGTCCTCCGTCCTCTCGGAGTGGGTGGGGCTGCAGCAGAAAATAGGCGCCTCACGCTTTACGGGCCACTTCAAATGGAACCGTTTTACCTTGTGATGCAGTCCAGAGGCGGGAGGGTCACAGACGGTCACTCCTCCGTCGGCGGACGTCAGCGCTGTAATAGAATTATGGGCATTGTTCAGCTTGAGCCGGCATGAGGAGCCAAAATAAACCCAGTTAGTTTTCTATTTTAGAGTCGGCCCTTTTAACGGACGAGAGAAATATCAGCCCGATAAGAGCAAGGAAGCATTGACCTGTAGATATGTGTGTGTGTGTGTGTGTGTGTGACCTGAATTGCGTCAGCGCCCGA
The DNA here is from genome assembly GCF_963422515.1 of Blennius ocellaris. Lineage (NCBI taxonomy): Eukaryota > Metazoa > Chordata > Actinopteri > Blenniiformes > Blenniidae > Blennius > Blennius ocellaris. The sequence continues at coordinate 2,125,369 of NC_137673.1, read as the reverse complement.
GAGTCCTCCAGCTGTCAATTGCACCTCTCCTTGACACGCTGCCATTAATCCCCAAGACGACTCTCTGTTCTTTCACCTCTATCTACCCAGGTGTGTGTGTGTGTGTGTCATTGCACTCTTTTCTGAATCACAGTTAATCTCTCACATACATAAATCATCTCCGACGACACGGAGCTACAAAAAATGTACATATTCAATATGTGACCTCTGCATGAAGTCAGGATAAGATTCAAAAGTCCAAAAGTAGCTAAGGATTCAAAATCAATCCAGAAATGTTGAAAAACCTGCTAGAAGCCTTGTTCAGAAATCAGTCACTAAATCCAGCCCCAAAAGCATCAAATTAAACTGTTAGTGGGCTTTTTTTTTCCAAAAAAAGGACCAAACCCAGTTTGGCTTTAAGATAGAAACCCAGTCTGACACCCCTGACTCAGCGCCTTACGGAGCCCTGGTACTCCCAAACACTGTCGCTTCTTTAAAAACCCATGCTGAGCAGAATTAAGGGAACCTTTAACGTCGGGACGGTCCGGGACTCGGTTCACTTGGGAGCCGAGAAGTTTCACCTCGTCATTTGGTTCGCGAGGTGTTTACATTCACTTGTGAGACCGGATCAAACGTCACGCAATTACACCAGCTGCTCTTTTGGGGGCGCTGTCACCCGAAACGAGACTGACCAGAGAGGAAGCGAAGAAGAGACACGGCTCATTGACCGGTTTGACATGACACGTGATTTCGACGCACCAATGCGTCCGTCAACTCCGCATTACATTGGTATCGGCATATCGGATATCGGCACGTATCCAATATCGTGCGCCTCCAGTTTTCTGCCGTTTCCATGGAAACAAACATAACGTTTCCAAAACAATGGAAGACAAAACCACTGCATGGAAAAAAAACAAAAAAAACCCCAAAAAACAATAAAAACTAAATAAATAAAAGTTGATATATAAACAACTTCTGGTTTCCACGGTTACGCCCCCGGCTGCATGCGGTGACTTTCCACTGCTCCGCCAATCACAAACATCCCAAAATTCACCACACTGACAGCTTGGCGAGCGGCAGGGCAGAAAGTTTCCAACGAGCCAGCTCTCATCGCTTTCCCATGGTGTGTGTGTGTGTGTGTGTGTGTGTGTGTTGTAGAAGCCTATATGCACGTGTGTATACATGGTCAGCAGCATCACGTTACCGCTCCCCGGGGTGTTTACTCTCACGGGTTATTTTAGATTGAGGAAAATTGCAAGAGGAATTAAAGTCGGGCTGCACGGTGGAGGAGTGGTTGGGCAGTATTACCTCACAGCGGGGGGGGTCTTCGGTTTGAGTCCCGCTGAACCCTTCTGCAAGTTGTCCGAGCAGGAGCTTCACTTCTTCTGTGTGGTTTATTTAGTTGCTTTTTTTATTGTGTGATTATAATTTGTTGCCTGGTTAATTAATAAATACACCAATATATCATGTATTTATGTTTTGTTTTTTAACCCAAAAGCAGTGTAATGTGATTCAGCCAATCGGAGCAGCGCATGCATTGACCTTTGAACTCACAGCTACTTGTTAATACCAGCATGCAGCAGTGAACAGAATCCCAAAATGGAAGGAAAGTTTCGCCTTCTCAGTTGAAAACGTTGCCAATTGAACAGCAGAGCACCTCGTGCTTCCTGCTCTTACCTTCTTCCCCGTCACACCTGGGCCCAATGATTGCGTGTGTTGCGTTCAGGGGCAATGAGAGATAACATGATTCATATATGAAGGTGCTTCCATTAAAAAAAAAAAAACCCACAATAAAGAGATCAAAACACACAGCACAATCGTAATGATGGAAAATAAATAAATAAATGCAATTAAAAACCTGAATCATTGCCCAAAATAATTCTCTATTTCAATAGTGGATTCAATTGTTGATATTTTAAGATCTACAATCACATTCTCACATTTTACAACAATACCTTTTTTTTTTTTTAACCTTAAATGACATTTCAACTCCATTAACTGACATTTTAATACCATAACATTATTTGTTGACCCCTATAAAGACATTATCATCCAAAAATGACATTTTGACCTCCTTAAGTAACATGTTGACCCCAAATATATAACATTTTGACCCCCCCAAAATTGCATAATGGCCCCCAGAGTGACATTTCTGTCTTTGCATCACCTTCATTGCTCTTAAACAGTAAATCATCTGAGATTTTGCTTCTCATAACTCACTGTAACAAGACAGGAATACAACATGGACCTCCTGCCGGAGACAACGTGGACTACACCGGCGAGGAATCATCGGCACGAGGGGGGCGAGAGAAAAGTCTTTTTTAATTTGAAATTTATTGAGCAGTGATTTGTGAGCCGCCATGTGAAACCATGCAAATGTTTTCCACTGCAGTGTGCCAGGGCGGTGTCATGAAGACACACACACACACACACACACACACACACACACACACACACACACACACACACACACACACACACACACACACACACACACACACACACACACACACACACACACACACACACACACACACACACACACACACACACCCTGACCCTCCTCCTCTGCGGGTTTAAAAGCAGAAGTATTTACGACTCAGCGGTCTGCAGTTCCTGGAGCTCTGCTCAACATGTGGGATGAGCTGCCAGGGGTTAAAGATAGCCGGGGGGGCCGGGGGGGGGGGGGTCTGTCTGCACACCTGCCTGTCTGTCTTCAATATCTACCTGCATTTCTTATTCAGGACAATAAATTAAAATTAATTACATTAATTAATATTCAAATTGTCACAGATTAAAAGTGAATCCATGAACAAATAAATTAATATATCAACGAGATGGATTGAATTAACTTAATTTCTTTAAAATAAAATTGAAATAATTGAACAAACAAACCAATAAACAAATACAAATTATGAAAAAAGCTCAAATATTCCCTCTTAAATTATACATGACTAATGATATTTAAATAGCAGGAATTTCCCCATTGCATTTGCCATTTAATAGATTAATAAAGAATGTGGAGCAAATCTAAATTACCTTACCAGGGATTATTTGAATAATAATTTTAAAAACATTTTGCAGTAAAATGTGGGAAAACTCTTGGTTTTAACTATCCATAGTAGTTTAAAAATATATTTTTCATTATTCCAGTGAGTTCCTAATGATAGGTTGAGCATAAGGTGAATAAATGTATTGGTAATAAATTAAAATCCCAGTAAAAATGTTTAAATGTAATATGTCATGGACATTTTTGTAGCAAACAAATGAAACTTTTAAAAAGTGCAGCCCTGCAACTGAATACTGTGTATTTCACAATTATACTAATGTTATATACAGACACCCTTCAGTTTATTTGCCTTCTAGAATACAGACACAACCGATTTGCACCATTGGATTTTAGGAGCCGTCAGTGGTTTTTGTTGAAACTCTGCTTCCTCTAAGATTGTAACATGTCTCCATCTGGTGGTTGAAGAGAGAAACTACACTAATTCTCTGAGCCACAATCTGTTGGGATGAAGTTCTAAATTGTAACCATTGAAACCAGATGTCTTATTCAAACTCTACTCGTGAGTTGAGTGATGACGGTTCAGCGGGAGATTTTAACCGGTGCAGAAGAATTATCCTTAAAGCCACAGAACGTCACGATCTCTCGGAATCCCATACACTTGAGATGGGGCCGTCATCCAGCAGCAGCCCCTTCTTGTTTCCATAGAAACCCCAACGGCCTATATTTCCGCACGTCAGACTCGTACAGGCATTTTTAATGGATTTTATACTCCCCCTGAAGTGTCGTCGCTTCCCCCGCTCAAAAAATGCGAGATAAATGTGAAAAATGCTGGATGCTTTAAGTTCGTAAAGTCTAAAATTCCCATAAATACATGTCAGTGTGTTTAAACAATATGCAACTTTTTGCAAACCCTTCGATTGAGGAAAAAACAAAAGAATAACTTCTAAAAAAGGCTCAGACTCCGTCTTCAGGGAAACAGAGATGAAACGTGAATTTTTACAAACGCTTCAACTCAGTTTCCATGGAAACCATGAAAAACATTTTTTTTTTTTTTTTTTTAAAAGCTTAAAAGCTTTAAAATGCAATTTTTTGAAAAGGCTCCTCAGTTTCGAGGAAAGTCGCAACGCTTTGCTTTCCATTTTCATGAAAACACGGACAAGTGCAACTTTTTGTAGACGCCCCATCAATGTGCAATGGGGAGACGCGCAACTTTTCGCAAATGCGTATAATTCTTACCTGTACACGTTGCGTTGCCCAGGGTGAGGAGAACAAACAAACAATATTGGATGACTGAACACAAAAATGACAGACGTTCATCTCCTTCAGCACGGTCAGACCACTTCCCATTAAGAATCCATCGATGAAGTGACATTTTGAGAAATGTTTATTGACGAGATGATGGATGAAAAGACGTACAAAGCAATTATAATCACATAGAGTTTGACTCATCAACATTTCCCAGTTCGCTCTTTCTTCCCTGTGACGCTCGAAACTATTCAGACCCGTGTCCAATACTGGCATACATGGATGTTGTATAACAGAACATTTGATCCAGCTCCCATAATAGTAATACAATTGTACATTCTACCACTTTCATAATGGTCTATGGCACAAAAATTGCTGCAAAAATTGTCGCGTCAACATGCGTTTCGGGTGATCTGAACCCCTACGGAAGACCGTTTACAATTGTCCATATCGTGCGATGAAGTCAGATTGTGTTACTACCTCTACGAAATACGGTCTTGAAAGATACGAGAACTGCATTTCCGCCATCTCTTGCCAAACGCATTATGGGTAATTTGGCTTCCCAAGTCCAGTCTTGATGCATTCTTGACAATGTGGGCGGAGCCAGGACACATCCGGGCAATTCACTTGTACTTGGCGTGTACCCTCCAGGCATGGACGTCCAGGTTCTTAAATGACTTGCGCGTTCCCTTAAACGAAAAGGTGGTGCGTACTGACCAAGTTTACAAGCGATGTATTTCGTCCCCGGTCACACTACAAAGACCTTGACCACCTCGGGAAGCGGTCCAGTTCCTGTACACATTTTAGGACTCGCCACTTGTGATCAGATCACCTGAAACGCATCTTAACGCCCGGAGACGAGTACGGCTCAATGACCACTTGGCGACACGTCGCGATACAAGAAAGCATCATAAATTAAATACCAAGTGTTTCATAGGGCGAATTCTTTGACTTGACCTAAAAACGCGCTTGTTTTTCATCACTATATACATTCAAAACTGCCGTTGCTGTTCATATATGTAAATACATGTAATGTAAAGAGTATTTCAATGATGTACGTTTCTACGATGAGTGTCTGCGGACACTGGCTGGAACCTATTCCATTGGACCTGCGAAGTGTGGCTGTCCTTGCGTCACTCTGTTCAGTTTTTGATTACATGGGGTACAACAAGTACCCTGAGAACGTCGAGTGAACGTACTGACCGGCGTAAAGTCCAGCCGCCTGGTCAGACGGTAGCTGCATGTGCACCGTGTCTCCTTTTCGTAACGGGAGCACTGCGCTTCCCGAAGCCTGGTCCAGTGATCCCTTCTTGTACTCGTCGTAGGTGTACATGACGGGTTCGTTGTTTTTCATCAGCGCCACCCAAACGTTCCCTCCTTTGCAGTGGACGTGGTACGCAAAGTAGTAGACCCCAGGGACGCTACACGTGAAAATCCCATTTTGAGGATTGTAATCCTGCCTGCTGTTGTGCAGCAGTTTGTCGAAGACCACCGGGGTGCCCACCAGAGGGAACGGATTCGTGAGCTTCGCCGTGAACGCCGGCATTTCCATCCCACTTCCACTGACCTCAGCGCCGTTCTTGGGTTTCTGATAAACCTGTTTTTGGCCGGCATACGGGCCGCTCACAGGTAGGATCCCGCCGAGGTCAGGATAGGCAGCTGGCGGTCCTGGAGGACCAGGTTGTCCTGGTTGCCCTGGAAGCCCAGGAGGGCCGCTCGGCCCGGGGCTGCCCTGGGGACCAATCTGACCAGAGGGTCCTGTGTTCCCCTCGCCAGGATAACCAGGTTTGCCTGGTTGGCCTACTTCACCTTTTGGTCCTGGTAGCCCAGGAGGTCCAATTGGTCCCCCCGGCCCTGTAAGTCCCGGAATACCCTGTGGTCCCTGGTGACCTTTGTCTCCTGACTGCCCCCCTTCTCCTCTTGGTCCCAACATTCCAGGGGCACCAGATGAACCAGGTAAGCCCTTCATACCAGCTTCTCCTTTGGGGCCAGTAGGACCCTGCAAACCCCTTGGTCCTGGTTGTCCACCCTCTCCTGGCCTTCCAGGTTGTCCTGGAAGACCAGGAGTCCCGATTTCACCCTTTGCTCCAGGATTTCCTCTTGGCCCCCCAGCACCATCTTCTCCCTTTTGTCCTGGGAAGCCGAGAGAACCAGGAAGCCCTATTGGACCTGGGGGGCCTGGAATTCCATTAAGGCCGGCAGGACCAATGACCCCAGGCATACCTCCAATTCCTTTATCTCCTTTTGGGCCTGATGGTCCGGGAAGTCCTGCATGTCCCTTATGACCTTGAGGTCCTGGAAACCCTGGCTTACCATATCCTGGCAACCCTGGGGTGCCAGGTAAACCAGAAAGTCCTGTTTCTCCTTTACTACCAGAGTTCCCAGGCTGACCCTGGAAACCATCTTTCCCTGGTTTGCCAATTCCTGGTATGCCTGGGAGTCCTGGTTGTCCTCTTTCCCCAGGTGACCCTGCCAATCCTGGTTCTCCTGGAAAACCAGGTTTACCAGGAAGACCTGTTTGCCCAGGGACACCATTGAGACCCGGTTTACCAATGCCAGGAATTCCAGCATTTCCAGGTGGACCCGATGGTCCACTGGGTCCTTTTAAACCTGGAAGACCAGGGAGGCCTAATCCCTTGTCTCCCTTAGGACCAGGAAGACCAGGAAGTCCAGCCAGGCCTTTTTGGCCAGGCTCCCCAACAATCCCTGGCTGTCCTGGTAGACCCTGACCTCCTGACTTCAAAATCCCAGGGAGTCCTATTGGTCCTGGAAGCCCAGGAAGCCCAGGTGGCCCAGTTTGTCCTTCGCCACCATTCGGACCGAGTTCACCTTTTGGTCCCGCTAAACCAGGTCCTCCGGGTTTTCCTGGCAAGCCCGGCACGCCAGGTTTTCCGATTCCTGGATAGCCCCGAGGGCCCGGCGGCCCCGGCTTTCCTGGCACACCTGGAATTCCCTGTCCTGGAGGCCCCATGGGGCCCTGTGATCCCGGTGGTCCTGGGTGGCCCTGAATTCCTTGGGGGCCCTCTCTCAAGCCATCAGGAGGGACGGGGTGAGGTGGACCTTTAGCTCCCCGGAGGAACGTCTGTCCTGTAAAAACGACCCACAGGTTAGAACCCATTAAATCAAGTCAAGTCGAGAGGACGTGTGAACACCCACCTTTTCCATCGGTCTGTAACATCAGCGGTCTGTCCTTGCCCTTTTGGACGGGCAGCTGAGGAAACTCTTTCCCATACTGAGGCAGCAGCGGCCCTTCTTTGCTGTACGGCAGGTGCGGCATCTCGTTCCCCAGGAACTGCTGCTGGGGGAATCCGTCATTGTACTGGGGCAGAGGCTGGACCACTGGCGGCGGCTGCTTCGGTCCGTAATACGCCCCGCCGTCAGCGCGGTGGAGCAAGCACAGGTGGAGCATGGCGCCGAGCACGTGGAGGGAGCGAAGAGGTACCGCCGACATTTTCTGCAGCGGGGGAGGGGAGTAAAAAGAAGCGTTAAGTACTTCAAAAACCCCAAAACCAGTTTGGAACGCAGCTAATCGGACGGGAGCAGTCGGTGTTTCGGATTAAGTCGTTTCCCTGTTAACTGGTGACCGACTTCCTTTTGCGTACCTTGTTGCTGTGGTCGATGTTGAAAACTCAACAGAAATCTGCGAACGCCGTTTAACCACATTCACAATAAAGTTTCGACACGTTGGACCTATAGGAGTCTTATTTTGACATCTGCTGTCGCGAGAGGTAGCATTTTCCACCAGTTACACGGATATGGAGTTTTAAAAAAAAAATCTGAATTGCTCCATTTCGAGAGTCGGAGCAAAAAGTTGCATTTTCCCCCGCTTGCACAGAGATGGTGTGCTTTACAAAAGTTGTATTTTCTAAAAAGTTCTCTCTGCTACGTAGTTTTCAAAAAGTTGTGTTCTCATTTCCACGGGATCGGATTGTTTTCCAAAATGTGCGTTTTCCGACATTTACATGGAGACGGCGTGTTTTCAAAAAGTTCCACTTTGGGAAGCAGTTTTTCCGCATTTCCAAAGAATTGGACCATTTACAACAAGTTATGTTTTCACAAAAATGGAGGTGGAGTGATTTCACAAAGTTGCGTTTCTCACTGTTTCCATGGAGACTGAGTTGGGCCAATTTCAAAAAGTTGCTTTTTTCCACATTGCCATGGAGTTGGAGTAATTACACGTTTTTAGTAAAAACACGTTTTTTCACAACGTGTTTTCAGTGGCTCACGTAAACAGACGCCCGAAACGCTACAAAAGTTGTCCATGAAGTGAAAACCCAGACCTTCACTTCTCAGGAAACACCGATCCTGCATGTAAACAATCGCCTTGGACGTTAAGTGCGTGTTTATTATGATGTCGACTCGAGGCCGCCGCACGGGATGCGGGCGGTGTCGAGCGTAATCCGTTAAACATGTGCCGCCATGAGCACGCTGTGAAAATAAACCGCGTTGACAGCAGTGTTTGTGTTTCCTAAAACCGAACGAGATCCATCAAGACGTTGGGTTTTTATTTTTCTACCCGTGCGTGTCGACCTGGTGCGACGTCACTCGTCTGGGACGGCAGCCGGGATCCAGCTGAGAGAAATACTTAAAAAAAAAAAAAATGAATGTCAGGAGATGACCTTTCACACAGGACGGAGGTTTTTAACACCGAGCCGCCATCCCCACGTGTTCTACAATATGAGGCAACGTTTTTTGCGTGTATGCACACACACTGATGTTTCCATGTTGGGACACTCGGCGGTGCTGTTGATTATTTATGTAATGAAAAGAGTAGAACAGGTGCGTTTGTGCCCCCCCCGTTTCCATGGAGACAGTAAGAACATTTTCAAAAAGTTGTACCCCCACCATTTCCCTGGAGATGGATTCGGAGCGTGGTTTCTTTAAGAACTTTTCTTTTCTCCCATTTTCAACAAGACGACTTGTTCTTGAGAAGTTGCGTTTTCTTCCGTTTCCATGGAGACGGAGCATTTTCCCTTCATTTCCACAAAGAGGAATTCGGGGTGTTTTTTTAAATTTAATTTATTTATTTACTTTCTAAGGAGTTGCGTTTCCCCGTTTCCAACGAGACGGCGTGTTTTCGAAAAGTTGCAGTTTCCTCCGTTTCCATGGACATGGAGTCAGAGCATTTTCAAAAAGTTCAACCCAGGAAGACGTTTGAAAAAAAAAAAACAGTTCCATTATTTCACTTTCACTTTTCACTGTTCCCCTGATATACGGCTTATTTTCAGATTTGGTTTGGCTTGTTTCCAGAATGTGTGGAGAATAATAAATAATAATAAACTTATTAACAACAACAACAACCTTATTCTGTGAGGAGAAGAGACTTTATGAGTGGTTTCATTTACCAACTTCTTTTTTGCTTGTCATTTTTCCTAAACCTCAGAGTTGGAGAGAATCTTTCATTAAAACTTTATTTTGTTGTTTTTTTCTAAAAGCAGCCAAAACCGCAAGAATTGTTGTTGAGCGACTCGAGCATTTACACCACAATGTTTTGAAACCAGTTTACCCGGCAGAAACACTGAAAATAATGTCGTTGGCATATTGCACGCCCCCCCGTCTCCATGGAAACAGCAGGAAGCGCAACTTTGTGTAAATGCTCAGACTTCATGGAAACATGGGGGAAAAAAAGGTCACTTTTTAAAAACTTCCTGACTTCATCATCGTGAAAACACAACTTTTTGTAAACACTCCAACTCCGTGGAAACCTAAAGTAATGCAACTTTTTGAAAATGCTTCGACAAAGTCTCCATGGGAATGGGGGTAAAACGCAACTTTTTGTAAACAAGCTGCTGCTGAATTTTTCGCTGAAACAAGCTTCGTGAAAGCGAAGTAAAATTTTACTTTTTGCAAATGCTCCGACGTTGTGGAATCGAGGAAAAAAAAAAAGAGTTTGAGGAAATACTCAGACTCCATCTTCAAGAAAATGCAACTTTTTGAAAATGTACGGACTCCGGCTACGTGGAAAGAGTGGGAAACTCAACTTTTTGTAATTACTCCAACTCCACGGCAATGTGGAAAAAAGCAACTTTTTGAAATTGGCCCAACTCAGTCTCCATGGAAACAGTGAGAAACGCAACTTTGTTAAATCACTCCACCTCCATTTTTGTGAAAGCACAACTTGTTGTAAATGGTCCAATTCTGTGGAAATGCGAAGTAACGCACACTTTTTTTTTTGAAAACTCCCCGGCTCCATCTTTGCGGAAATGGGCGAAAACGCAACTTTTTGCAAACGTGCCGACTCCATCTCCATTGGAAACAGCGGGAGGCGCTTTTCTTTTTAAAAAGAAAAGGGTGATAATGTATCAACGCTGCTGCTGGTACTGCTCCGTTAGCTCTGGTGCCACTTGGCCAGGATTCCTACACCCGAGGTTAACGCGTCCCGACGACTCCGCCGTTTCAAACATTCCTGGATCCGTCGTTTCCCCGCGTCATGAAATCCCGGACTCCGGTTTCCTTCCTCCTCCGTCTGCAGTGGAGCGTCGCTCTCTCTCTCTCTCTCTCTCTCTCGCACGCCGTCGGATTCCAGAGCGGCCCGATCCGTCTGCAGGCAGGTGATTTATCCCGAATCGTCAACTGACACTTCCAGGTTTCTTCCCATCCCTCGCATTTCTTTTTTTTTGTCTTCCTCCACTCGCTCCTCCGCATTCCTTCACACCTACTCGAGACTGAAAAGGCTCATTTTTGACCCGGGAACAAACCATCGGAAACCGGGAGGAAGTCGCGCCCTCACGCCTCCTTTGACCTTTTACCGCGAACGAAAGAGTACGTACTTCTGTCTCACCCGTCGACGGAAAGAATGTCAGATTTCCCCTTTCAGCTCTTGAGTATCGCGGCTGGATAGAAGCGGATCAGAATCACTTCGGGGGGGTTTTTCTCCCTGGAATCCCGACATATTTACACTGAGGACAGTTTATTTGACCGGACGTGTTCCACAAACTCGCGCAGCGCGAAGGAAACGCTTGAAAGGAGCGTCTTCCAGACGCTTTCGGCCCTCCGGTTCCAACGTCCTTGCGGTTTCCGCCACATTTCTCTCTCGCCGCCCCTCATATTTGCTCTGGCTCGCCGAGGGATGTTTTCACAAGCGGCAACAATGTTTGGCCAATAATCAGATACGATCACTTACACTGCGCCGGAGCCACAGACGCCACGGAGGGAATTCTGCACGGTCGCAGCTGCGTAAATACGCTTCGTGGAGTTGGTGGATCGGGAAAAGAACCGGTTCAGACTCTCGTTTGTCTCCGAGTCGCCATTCAGCTGCTCCTTTGTACACTTTATACACATCTTTGTTAGATTTACCGTAATTTCCAGATGATAAGCCGCTAATATTTTCACATACTTAAACAGAACGGGGCTGATTGGTGGAGTTTTACATGGGTGATGCGTTCCGGTGCATCACGTAACTCCAAACTTTCTTTTTAGCTTTTTTAAAATTTGATGGGTGTGGCTTATACTAAGGTGTCCTCAATAATTATAGTAGTTAAATCTCGACTTTGACGTCCCATTTACGCAACGCTTTCAAGTTTTTGTGTAATTTCAGAAAACTTTCACAATTCGATGTGACTTTTTGAAAATCCTCTGTCTCCGTGGAAACAGGAGAAAACTACTTTGTTTTAAATGCTCCAACTCCATCTGCATGGAAATAGTTGAAAACGGAAGTTTTTGAAAACAATCCGTCTCTGTGGAAACAGGGGAAAACAGCATTTTTTTTTTTAACGCTCCGTCTCAGTGGAAATGGGAGAAAACGCAATATTTTGAAAACGCCGACTCCTTCACCATGTTCATGGGGGAAAACACAACTTTTAGAAAAAGTTCTGTCACCGAGGAAATGGGAGAAAATGCAACTTTTTGATAACACTGACTCCTTCTCCATGTCAACAGGGATAATTCAACTTTTTGAAAATGTTCCATCTTCCTGGAAATGGAAGAAAACTTTATGAAAACGCACTCCATGGAGACAATGGAAAGTGTGACTTTCCTGGAACTCACGTGCCAACTGCATAGTTTTAAAAACGTTGTCGGGTAAACACAAAAACGGTGCGCTTTCAATGGAAACGTCGTCGTGGAAACGGGGTCTAAACTTTAAAATGATGGAGAAAGTTTTCATGCGAGTGTTTTCAGACTGGACCTGCTGAGTGAGACTTGAAGAAAAGCCTTCAAGTGCTTCACGCGGCGGATAAATGTCTAAACAGACCTCGACTCTCATAGGACATATGAAACCTTCCAGGCGAGCGAAAACTCCAAAGTACCTTGGAGGACGGGAATGATTTTGAAAAATGGCTCCCACGACGGTTTCGCTCTTTATAATCCTCGGCCTTCGCCGAGTTTCTTTCTGCATTCGCAAGAACGCTTCCTACTTCGGTACGTTTATTGAGATTGCAAAGTCGTCCCGGGGATCGTTCACGGCTTCGCTGCAGCACGCGGCCCGACCGGTAACGCGATACGAACGACGGTTTGGGGTTAGCTTAATGCGTTATGCAGTCGCCCCGTTAAATGTGTCACTCGGAGAAAAACGATCCTTCCTTTTCCGATTTCCCTGCCGTCCAGATGTTTTGGGGTTTTTTTGTACCGAGGATGATTTATGAGGGGTCGTAAGAACTACGACTCGGAGGCGTTCAGGTAAAAGCCCGTAAAATTCGACGCTGTAATTTTAGTTATGCGTTTCCCCATTTCCAGAGTTGGAGCGCTTTCAAAAAGTTGGGTATTAATCTCAAGGTTTTTGCCGTTTAAATAAAAAGTAAATAAAACATTTGATGCTTTGACGCAATTTCAAAAAGTTGCATTTTCCAGTCTATGCCGATAGTGTGTTGTCAAAAAGTTGTATTTTGCCTCATTTCCATGAAGACGGAGTCTGAGCATTTTCAAAGAATAGTCTCCCCCATTTCCATGGAGTCGAAGCATTTTCAAAAAGTTGAATGGTTCCCCAATTACAGGTAAAATGAGCATTTAAAAAAGTTGCACTGGCCTCCATTTATATGCAGATGGAGTCGGACCATTTTCAAAAGGTTGCAATTTCCACCCCTTTCCATCGAAATTGAGTTGGAGCATTTTCAAAAAGTTGCGTTTTCCCCAGGTTTTCACGGAGTCGAAATGTTTTCAAAAAGTTGAATTCTTCCCTGTTTTTACGTGAACTGAGCATTTTCAGAAAGTTGCATTTTCAAAAAGTTGAGTTTTCCCCCCATTTCCATGGAGTAGAAATATTTTGAAAGCGTTGAAGATTATTTAAAGCCAAAATTCAGTTTCTGAGGATTCATCTATGTCCTGGAGCAGTTTATGCAACTCGTGGTCCAGGACAGGTGAGCAGACTGTCACCGAGCAACATACAGTAACTGTAACTGTACTTGTAACTGTAACCTGTGTTTTAAACTGACGCGGCAACGATTTCAAGTGAAAGTGCAAAAAACTGTTGTTGCTTTTTGAAAACTGCTCTCAATGTGATGCTCGACAAAAATGCAAGGACTTCGACTCCATGGAAAGCGGTAAAAAAACAACTTTTTGAAAAGGCTCCATCTCTGTCTCCATGGTAACGAGGCAAATCCTCAGCACCATCCTTGAGCAAAGCCAGTACCACATATCAATACGAGTACAAACCTTTAGCAACTTGCTGATACCGAGTACCGATATGAGGCCAATGCAACTTTTGAAAATGTACGACTCCGTGGAAACGAGGAAAACACAAGTTTTCTGAAATAGTCCTTGGAAATGGAGGAAAACTGAACCTTTTGAAAAAGCTCAGTCTCAGAGTTGGACCGGTCTCCCTGGAAATGGGGGGGAAACGCAACTTTGTGAAAATCCCCCCGACTCTGGAAATGAGGCAAATGCAACTTTTGGAAAATGGTCAGACTTAATGGAAATGGATGGGATGCATCTTTTTGAAAATGCTGACTCCGTCTCCATAGAACCGGGATACACAACTTTTCTGAAATGGTCCATGTCTGAGGAGACGCTTCGACTCGGTCTCCGTGGAAACAGGGGAACATGCAACTTTTCGAACACGCTTCCACCCCTCCTCTGGGGGAACATGCAACATTTCAAATCTGCTGCTGCACATGCTCAGTAGATGACAATCAGAACAATCATTCCTCCAGTGTCTCATGACTCCCAGTCCATATCCTCCTGGGACTTGGTACTTTTATTTTGACAGTCACCATAATAACAATCCAAATTAATTGGACGTCTGTCCACTAGAACATGTGCTCTCCAGTTGTTGACGTTTACAACGCATTATTCTCTTTGTGTGATCAGTTTCATTACAAAAACAAGCAATCAACACCCACATGACATCGTTGTCAGTGTTGCCGTGGAAACTGACATGGTTTTCAAAACGTTGCTGTGTAAACACCAAACTTCACTTAAAGCTTTATCGTACAAAAGACGACATTACGGATGAAATTATACACAATCAACTACTAGACCTTGAACGCCTCATCTCATAAACGATGTCATCAGGCCTCCGTGTGAAGCGCGACAGAACCAACACGTCCAACGACTTTACAGAGGAATTTTATTTCTGTGCCAAAGAAACCAAAGTCCAACCGTTGCCATTAATCCACGTCGGAGGAGGAGACGGGATTCCCGGCGGTTTCCTGGCAGGTGCACACTCGTAGTCCAGAATCAACGCTGGAGATCAAAAAACACGAGTTGCCAAGAAGTTTGCCCAATCCAAAAAAAAACAAACAAAAAAAACCAAGCGGCCAGAAATCCCTTTGAAATTCTTTTTTTTTCTTTTCCCCCTGGTATTTATGATGTCTGACCTGAAAACCTCATGTCTTCTCCTCCGTGCGTCTGAAAGATCGAAAAGTGTCGAGACATTCCGTTAACCGGTGCTAAATCCTGTCAAGACGCTCGGCATTTATTTCAACGAGCTTAAAGCCCCGAGTTATTCCTCCCAGGTGTCTCTTTTTTGGATTTGCTTTTCTTTCTCCCAGTCAGGCGCCCGCCGTCGTCCCCCCCCCCCACCCTCCTTCAAAAAAAATTGTAAGAGAAAGCCAGACGGAATGGAAACGATCCCTTTGCAGTCGGACGGTGCAGAGGAAGGATACGAAGGTGACGCCCCCCAGACGACGACCCTAGCGCTCGTCGTCGCAGGTCGTCAGGTCGTCAGGTGGTGGTTTTTACCAACCAAAACATGAAAACCTGACGGGTCATCACTTACCTCCGTGCTGCTGCTGCAGAGGATCCCAGAGCTCTGAGGGCTCCGGGACCGACGCCGAGCAGCAGCCCCCGCTGAGGGTTTGGCTTTTGGCTGCTGGGAGGTGGAGCTGAGAGAGAGAGAGGGAGAGAGAGAGAGAGAGAGATCATGCAGCGAAAACCGCGACTGGAGCCGCGGACGAGTTGGTGGGTTCAGAAACGGAGCACAAGAAGAGGAGAAGAGTTCTCATTTGACTTGGACCGCTCGGCGCATTCTTTGCCTGAGCACAAGTATTTGAGGGGTCGGGTCTGAACGTCGGTTCAGCCAGCGTCGCCTCAGGTCAAGCTCAAGCTGGGGGGGGGGGGGGGGGGGGGGGGGTTAGTAGTTGAGAAAGTGGGAGAAACTTTGCGAAATTAAAATTTCCCGGTTTCCTGATAAAAGAACTAACCTTTAGTCACTTGCCGATACCAAGTACCGATTCCAGTACAAGCCTTTGCTATTTGCCGATACAGAGTACCGATAAAAGTAATAACCTTTAGTCACTTGCCGATACCAAGTACCGATACAAGTACCACATTTAGCTACTTGCGATACTGACTACCCATAAAAGCACTAACCCCTTCATACAAAGTACCGATAAAAGAAAGACCACGCATGAAAATGAAAATACCTACGACAATGAGAGTCGAGGATTAAAAGGCAAGACCTAACATTTCGCCACGATTGTTATCCTCCGTCTGCGTCGACCAAAGGTTGCGCGACGCGTGTCGCGGCCTTAAGCCTGCAACAGTCCAGAAAAACAAAAACAATTTGGCCAACGACCGAAGTATTCTTTCAAGGTCCCGATTCCCTCCTGCAGAAATGGTCCGAGGCGACGTAGCGCAGTCGCTTGAGCATCTGACCGCCGCGATAAAATAGTTCCTTCTGCTCATGCACATGTGAACAAACATGCATTGGGGTTTAACGGAGTTGGAGTCACCGGCCGAGGCAAAGGCAAGAAAAACAACACACAGCTGCTTCAAATTTAAGAAATTATACTTTGTGCTGCTATTTTGGTTCTCCTACCTCGAGAAAGAGTTGCTTATACCCCCCCCTCCCCCACCCCCGAGGTCACTGTCGGTTTGCGTCCAATCTCACTGTGCTAATTTTTGCCCATTAAAGCAATTTGAAAAGCAAACAGTCATGAATCCAGTCACTGTTCAGCTGCGATGACGTCAAAGCTTGAAAACACTTTATGTTCTAACGACCATTGTTAATCCTCTGCTCGTTTTTTAAAATTCTGTTTTCTCAGCATTACAGCAAAAAAACAACAAAAAAAGAGAACGAGATGCAGTCGGCTGCATGGAAACACTGAGCTCATACTTGTCTGCTAGCTGGATTCCTGTCCGTGTAGCTATTAGCCTGCCGCTTAGATCTCAACGCCAAGTTTCTCCGGCAACGTAAACGGCGCTAATGACCGCCATCAGCCGCCGTCCAATGTTCTTGAGTCCTTTTTTTGGGGGGGTAAATGCTCAGACTCAGTCTCTGTAGAAAAGGTGGGGAAATGGAAGTTTCTGAAATTGCTCCGATTCAGTCGCAGTGACAAGTGGACATACTTTATAAAAATCAGAGACCGTGGAAACGTGGATAAACAACTTTTTGCAAATGCTCAGTCTCTGTGGGAGCAAGAAATAACGCAACTATTTGCAAATGCTTCACTGCTGACCGTAGAACCTGTGAAAAATTTTACTTTTTGCAAATGTTCCGATTCCATCGAAGTGGGAATAATGCAACCTTTTGAAAAAGCTTGGATTCCACCTCTATAGGAAACACACGTTTTTAGAAGTATTCCAACTCTGTCTCCACAGAAACAATGCAACTTTTTGAAAATGCTAAAAGCTTTTGGGAGGATCCTCATTCGCTCCTCGATCAACAGACGTAGAAGGGTTAGGGTGAACCCTCCCTTTTCACCACATCTTGACATCAAACGATCAAAGTATTTCTACTCTGTCCAAAATGACCTGACATTTTTTCAAAACTTCAGCTGACCGGTTTGGCCGTCGTCCGTTAGAACATCTCAGTAAGACCGAGGGAAACGCAGACCTTCCTTTTCCTGCTGTGCCTCTTGGCTGCAGCACTGACGAGACAGAACGTTGGACAGAAAGAGGAAAAAAACGTCATGAGCGTTTGATTAAAGTTCGGCGTTGACGGCTCAGATTTAGACACTTTGCACTTCTCACATCTCGCTCACGATCCAGCGAATAATTCCAGTGGCGTAAAAGGCAACCACCGACTTGGCAAACCTCAGTGAGTTCACACTCGACCTCGACCTCAGTCCACCTCTCAGGCGGATCGAGGCATGAAAGGGTTGCTCGGTACTCAAGAGTCACACTTATTAAAATACTGGACCCTGGACGACAGTATACTTGTCGGAGCGCAAGCTTAAGGAAGGTAGTTTGACGAAATGGTCTGGCTGGCTTTGTGGCGCCAAACGTCGAGACGAAAAGGTAAGCAAGAATAATCCCAGAATCCTCGAGCGCAAGAAGATAAAGTAAGAAAGTAATCAGATACCAGTGTTGGATCAGGAGGATTTCACTCCAAGCTGTGCTACATGCTAAAGAGTTTCAGGGTACACAAACCACCAATGCTACATGGCAAATGCTACATGCTAAAGAGTTTCAAGGCTCCCACACAAACTATGCTACATGCTAAATGCTAAAGAATTTCAGGGCTCACATACCAGTGATGCTACATGCAACATGCTAAAGATTTTCAGGGCTCACATAGCAGCGATGCTAAATGCAACATACTAAAGAGTTTCAGGGCTCACACACAGGTAATGCTACATACTAAAGAGTTTCAGGGCTCACACACAGGTAATGCTGCATGCTAAAGTGTTTCAGGGCTCACACACAGGTAATGCTACATGCTAGAGAGTTTCAGGGCTCACACACAGGTAATGCTACATGCTAAAGTGTTTCAGGGCTCACATACCAGCAATACTAAATGCTACACGCTAAGGAATTTCAGGACTCACGCACTAGCGATGCTCCATGCTAAATGCTACATGTTAAACAAATCAGGGCTCACACACCAGCGATGCTACATGCTACATGCTAAAGAGTTTCAGGGCTCACACACCAGCGATGCTACATGCTACATGCTAATGAGTTTCAGGGCTCACACACAAGTGATGCTACATGCTAAATGCTACATGTTAAAGAAATCAGGGCTCACACACCAGCGAGGCTACATATCACATGCAAAACAGTATTTGTATCAGTACTCCACTGTATCAGTACTTTACTGATATTTACTATACCACTAAAGGCTAGTACTTATTTCAGTACTCATTCTTCCAAAAAGTGGTATCGGTGTGTCCTCAGTTTCTTCTCAAAACAGGGAAGAAAAAAAAAGACATCAAAAGGGAAAATTCTAAACCTGTATTTTGTTTATGGTCAAATCAGACAACTCCTTAAACCACATGCGAAAACTGCACGAAACGTTCAACAGATCCATGTCTAACAAAGCGGATCTGCTTTCTGTTCTCGAACTGCACTTTTCACATTTTGGCTCTGGTCCTGATTTTAGTCATCAACAGATGCGTCTCCTGACTGCAGTTACATGATGTCATTACATGAAGCGCAAGCAAAGTAAATACCGGCTGAAGCTGCGAGGCAAAATGCATCGAGGCAGACCTGCTGCGGTACGACCCCCGGAGCGGCGCACACAAGCCGACATGTGGTTTGAAGTAAGAGGCGAACACATCCGTCAGTGCCGTCTGCGGCACTTCCTCCAAGCGAAACAAGCAAACCCTCAGATTCCTCGTGTGGCGACCGGCGCTTCGCTCTCTCACGGCCACCTCCAAATTCTCCTGTCTGGCCGTTAATCCAGTTTGGCTCAGAGTTGGTCTCCAAAACACGTCCACCCACCACCACCACCGCCGCCGCGACGACTCGAGAGTTTGGGGAAAAACTGCGAGCAATCAGATACCGACGGCCCCCGAAAGCACCAGATTTGTTTTCATGCAGAAAATGGATCTGGCACTTTTGAGAAACTGGCGCAGGTGGGTGGCACATAGTTGGCCCCGCCGCCGTCTGAGTTTACCGTCAAACATCTAATGAACTGGAGAAGTCACAAGGAAAGTCACGTGAAAGTACTGAGAAGTCGAAGCAATCGCAGAATAGAAACTAGATACTTGCAATCTTGCCTTTTAAAAGGCCACTGCACACATTTCCGACCGTCCCATCATACGAGAATCGTGACGCCATCTTTGGTCTTGGTTCGAATTTAACAGAGAACTGAGAGACGACTGTATTTCAGAACTGCGATTAAATCTGTTTAAGTTACGTTTTCGAGCGAGGAACTAAAGTTCAACACCTTCTTGACGACAACTTTGCCAAACTTCATCAGGACGATCTGAAGCATTTAGATTCAGCCAAAAGTGTTCCAAAGGTGTCCTTTTAACCTCGTGGATGGAAAACACAATGTTTCAAAAATATGTGTTATTTCAATTACATGAGGCCGTGTTCCAATCCCGTCAGTCGCAGCTCCCTGAAGCGTTCAGAAAAGTGTGTCTAAATATACATTTTATCTTCTTTTTGGATTATTTAGGGGGGAAATGTTCCAACAATTTTTTTTTAAAAAGAGGAAAATTAGGTACTTAAAAGAAAAAAGCTTTAAAATGAAAGTAAAGCATTCACAGAGAGCTGAAATGGTTAAATTCTTGGGAGTTTCTATATAAAAGTGCCCCAAAACGATTTTGTTGTATTTGCCGAGATATAGATAGTTGACGTGAAGTAAAATAGCTAAAATGTAAAAATTGTCTTAAAAAAACCAACACTTTAAAAAAAAAGGGTGAAGCTGCAAAATCAGATCCTAATTAGGATCCTAGTTTAATTTTTTTCAATTAGTGTCAAGTCAGCAGATCCGTAGTCATTAGCGCTTTTTGAAAACGGTAAATTACGGTTGAGGGAAGGTTTTTGGGTAATTTCACATAATGGCACGCGGTTGGTATCAAGATTCCTGATGTGTCATTAAGTTTAATTTGTTCACCTCAACCTCCTCGTGAAAATTAAAAAAAAGTCGTCTCTTAATGAACCACGGCCCCAAAACTCATTAAAGCGAAGTCGTCATGATGAAATCAGTCGAAAAACGACCGATGGCGTCTCGAGCGTCGCCTGCAACAGAACATGACCCATGATCAGTAGCAGCAGTTTAGAAAAGTAGCATTTGCCCGGTTTCCACAGAAAGTGAGGTGGAGCGTTTTCGAAAAGTTGCGTTTTGCCCATTTTCCATGAGGACCAAGTTGGAGTGTCTTCCAAAAAATTTGAGTTATACTGTTTCCAAGGACTTGCAGCAATCTTTATTAAAAGTTGCTTTGGGCACATTTCCACAGAGAGAGTTGGAACGTAGTTAAGGATGGAGCACTTTCAAAAAGTTGTGTTTTCCTCCCCTTTTTCGAAAATGTATATTTTCCCCTATTCCAATGAGTCGTCGCATTTTCAAAAAGTTGCTTTTTGGCCCCTTCTACAGAGACAGAGTTGTAGCGACTTTGAAAAGTTGTGTTTTCTCCCATTGGAGACAGAGTTGGAACATTTTCTAAAAGTTGCATTCCACCCGTTATCAGCAAAGCGTGTTCTCAGAAGCTCTGCGCACCGTTGCCGTGGAAACGGGCCCGAAGACCAGAATCTGTTGTTGGACATTCAACAGGAACAGAGTGTTTTCAAAAGCTGAACGTCTCCATCAATTGGACCATTGTACGTTTTTTCTTCAGGATTGTAACAGTTGGCAATTAGAATGTCGGAAAATCTTGAACACGATCCACGACTCTTTTCTCCTTCTGCAACTCGTCTGTCAGCGACTGGCTGACCGAGTCGTTTCCCCACTTTTAACTATTCCTCGGACTTTCGTCCACGGTGACGATAAGACGGTTAAAACTTTCCACAGTCTTTCCGGCGCGGCCCTCCATGTTTTCTCGCAGCCATCCGACTCTCCAGCTTTGTCGGCCTTGAACATGAAGCGCGAGTCTCCCTGCCCGTGCAGATGAGGGAACGCCGCCACTTTAAGAGCGGCTCCCTAATCGAAGGTTTTATTTATTTGGCTCCGAGCTGAAGCCAAACGCTTCGGTTTGCGTTCCATTCCTCTGCCGGCCTTGGGACGGCGGCCAGATTAATGCGGACTGGGGATGGGGGGAAAAAAAATGGTGAGAAGTTGGTTATTATGTTTTCGACGGACTCTGGAAAAAAAACTGCTGAGTCACCGTTTGCTCGTCTCATCTGGCCAGAGATTGTGAAATTGCCGTTGTTTGGAAACAAAGATTGTTGTGATCCTTTTTGGTGTTTTCGTTCCAGAACAGCATCGTTTTCGTGTTTGTTTCATTGGCGCTTACACAGCCATGTTTTGAAAACTATGTCTGTTTATACAGAAACGGCAGAAAAGCCGTCAACTATACCCAGCATTGACAAGGAGCTAAACATTAGCACTAGTATCGGCACTTGGTATTGTCAAGTAGCCAAGGGTTAGTATTGGTATCGGCAAGTAGCCTAGGGATAGTGCTGGTATCGGTACTTGGTATTGTCAAGTAGCTAAAGGTTAGTGCTGGTATTGGTACTTGGTATTGGCAAGTAGCCAAAGGTTAGTACTGGTATCGGTACTTGGTATTGGCAAGTAGCCAAAGGTTAGTACTGGTATCGGTACTTGGTATTGGCAAGTAGCCAAAGGTTAGTACTGGTATCGGTACTTGGTATTGGCAAGTAGCCAAAGGTTAGTACTGGTATCGGTACTTGGTATTGGCAAGTAGCCAAAGGTTAGTACTGGTATCGGTACTTGGTATTGTCAAGTAGCTAAAGGTTAGTACTGGTATCGGTACTTGGTATTGTCAAGTAGCTAAAGGTTAGTACTGGTATCGGTACTTGGTATTGGCAAGTAGCCAAAGGTTAGTACTGGTATTGGTACTTGGTATTGGCATGTAGCCAAAGGTTAGTACTGGTATCGGTACTTGGTATTGGCATGTAGCCAAAACTTAGTACTGTATCGGTACTTGGTATTGGCAAGTAGCCAAAGGTTAGTACTGGTATCGGTACTTGGTATTGGCAAGTAGCTAAAGGTTAGTACTGGTATCGGTACTTGGTATTGTCAAGTAGCCAAAGGTTAGTACTGGTATCGGTACTTGGTATTGGCAAGTAGCCAAAGGTTAGTACTGGTATCGGTACTTGGTATTGGCAAGTAGCCAAAGGTTAATACTGGTATCGGTACTTGGTATTGGCAAGTAGCCAAAGGTTAGTACTGGTATCGGTACTTGGTATTGGCAAGTAGCCAAAGGTTAGTACTGGTATCGGTACTTGGTATTGGCAAGTAGCCAAAGGTTAGTACTGGTGTCGGTACTTGGTATTGGCATGTAGCCAAAGGTTAGTACTGGTGTCGGTACTTGGTATTGGCAAGTAGCCAAAGGTTAGTACTGGTATCGGTACTTGGTATCGGCAAGTAGCCTAGGGATAGTACTGGTATCGGTACTTGGTATTGGCAAGTAGCCTAGGGATAGTACTGGTATCGGTACTTGGTATTGGCAAGTAGCCAAAGGTTAGTACTGGTATCGGTACTTGGTATTGGCAAGTAGCCAAAGGTTAGTACTGGTATTGGTACTTGGTATTGGCAAGTAGCCAAAGGTTAGTACTGGTATCGGTACTTGGTATTGGCAAGTAGCTAAAGGTTCGGACTGGTATCGGTACTTGGTATTGTCAAGTAGCTAAAGGTTAGTACTGGTATCGGTACTTGGTATTGGCAAGTAGCCAAAGGTTAGTACTGGTATTGGTACTTGGTATTGGCAAGTAGCCAAAGGTTAGTACTGGTATCGGTACTTGGTATTGTCAAGTAGCTAAAGGTTAGTACTGGTATCGGTACTTGGTATTGTCAAGTAGCTAAAGGTTAGTACTGGTATCGGTACTTGGTATTGTCAAGTAGCTAAAGGTGATCTCCTTTCTGATCCCAGGAATGTTGGCGTGTGGACTTACTTCGTAGTAAGAATAAGCTCCTGTTGTTTCAAAGTCGGGACTGGCAGCTGGAGATGAATGTCAGAAATATTATCGCTTCATGAACATTGAGCCAAACTCTCGTCTCTTTTTTAAATTTTATTTTATGAGACGCGACTGTCGGAGCTGTCTGGACTAATTTAGGGATCATTTTCACATAAACGATGGATTCTTGTTCCTCCAGCAGACCCTATAGGAGTGGGAGGGCGAGAACGTACAAGCCGTCGACTCTCCGGGCTGCTTGCAGTGTGCATTACTTACTTTGAACTACAGAACCAGACCGCAGGTATTTCAGGCTCACTTCGTGAAACAGTCGACGGAATCCTTAAAGAGTCCTGTCGTGCGTGAGCAGGAACATTTGTCAAGTCAAGCAGCGTGACGACGAACAGGAATACTTGTGACCGTGGCAAAAAGCGAGGAATTCTTTCCCGCTTGTGTGTCAAACGAAGCCACAAAGTCCTGTTTTATGTCTGCGCTTGGCAAAATATTCCCATTAATACCTTCAAAGCGGGTTCATTTTCTACAAGGAGATCGGAGGGCTGCCTTAAAGGTCCCATATTATGCGAAATCGACTTTATCGTGGTTTTTGAACAGTCATACTGTCGACGTTCTCAGAGTCTGTGTACGACGCCCCAGTTCATCCCCGTGGAAAAAAAATTCCCGTTTTCAAAATGCTTCAATTCCTTGGAAGTGGGGAGGGGGAACGCAAGGTTTTGAAAAACGCTCCATCTCCACGGAAATGGGAAAAAAAATTTTACTTTTCAATGCTCCGACTGTGGAAACAGGGGACAACGCAACTTTTTGAAAACACTTCCACAGCGTCTCCATGGAGACGAGGGCAAAACTGCTTTTTGCAAATGCTACAACTGTGGAAATGGACACAACTTTTTGAAAACAGTCCGAGTCGCCATGAAAATGGGGGGGAAACACAACTTTTTGAAAATACTCCATCGTCATGAAAATGGGACAAAAACAACTTTTTAGAATCGCTCCAACTGTGGAAACAGGGGGAAAATGCAACTTTTTGAAAACGCTACCACTCCGTCTTTGTGAAGACATGTAAAGGGGATAACCATATATATATGGGGAGAAATGCAGCTTTTTCAAAACAACTCCATCTCAGTGTCAAAAATGTGCTCATGGCTGCTGCTGGGACCTACGTCATTTAATTAACCAATAGAAATGCAGTGTGAAATGATGTGCTGAGCAGCACTACACCCAAATAGATGCTTTGCAGCTACAGTGACAAAATGGGAAAAAAAACCAAACAAACTATAAATGAAAGCCTGGATGAACACAGAAAAGCAACTTCCAATGCTTGTAATTTGACACCAGCCTCATTGCCTTGCCAGCAGCTGGAGCAGACGTCCATGTAAGGACATCTACCGAAGACAACTTAACCAAATTGGACTTTACAAAGGTCTGAATCCAGCATTTCCCCCTAAGAGGTGTTGTAAACCTGATCACTTAGCACTAATAATGAACGACCAAAAAAAACAATCTAATAGGTTGGACACCTATTAGAAGTGAGTGTGAGTGTCAGAACAGAGACAGACGGATAAATAAGAACATGGCCAGGCCTGAAAGGAAAAAAAAAATTAAACAAAAACACACAAAAAAGGCCTCTGTTGGTTCTCGGAAGCTCGACTCTGTCTGGAACCTGTTTGTCCAGCTTTCACTCTCGCTTCATTCGCCAAGGGGACAAGCTTTTATTGGCTCCAGCCGCATGCAGAGAGGTTACACACCAGACTGAGCTCGAAAAGAAACGCCGACCTGGGGTGCGGATTTTGAAACGGAAGCTTGAAGTTGTTAGCATCGACTAGCATTTACTGTTCTAGTCAGTGATACTCATTTTAATTTCCCGCCGTAGATCAATAAAGTAAATCTATCTCTCACACACACTGCAAGCTCACCTGACCCGCCCCCTTCTCCACTCCTCAACCAATCACAGGCCAACCTACAATAATGGCGCATTGAGGAAACACAAACGAATCGGAACCGACAGCCCACCATCACTAATCCCCGTCATTGCAACAAGAACACAACTGCGGAGACGTTACACTATTTCTGTCATTTTGAGTAAAAACATATATACAGGCAGGAAGATCGCAGGTTGTTTTTGGTTGCAAGACCATGATAAGATCCGTCCGAGAACCAGTGTCAAGTGGAACCTCCGACTTTGAACCAAGACCAAAGATATCCATAGACCAACGACGTCGCACCAATACTCTCACGATTGTTTTCTTTGGTCTCGGACCCAAGACCAAAGACGTTGCCACGATACTCTCGATTACGACCTCTCGTCTGGGACGGCCAAGAATCACAACATGTAGGAGACTTAAGAAACAACGATGGAGTCGTTAAACTCTTCCCCTGCACTGTAAATAGAGGTGGGGGGGTCCGATACTTTTGTTTTGAAACTCAAACAGACAAAATGAAGTAACGTCTCAATACCAAATGATGGATTTCTCTGCGGTGTTCATCCTGTGACCGCGACCCGACCCCCCCCTCAAGCTCGGGACTGCAGCCCAGAGTCCTCAAAAACACATGTGTGCAAAACAAGTCCTTTATGGGTCTCATTTCAAATTAAGTCAAATACCACAGTCTAATGACGCCGGGCTGTTTTAGAGAGCGAGTAATGAGAAGAGTTCCACCAAAAAGCCCTAAAGTGAACATTATGACAGTCAACACTTCAGCCCTGTGCCTCGGTGGGATAGACGTAATGACACGGACGCTCCGGTCGAGTCCGTTACATGAGACCCAGCAGGCAGAAGGACTAATTGACGACATGTGTGCATGGAGGCAGTTTGCCTCCTTTTTTGGGCGACTGGTATTTATAGCATTTTTCTCATGAGCTGTTCAGAAAAGAAAAGAAAAGAAAAAAATCTGGCCGACTGTAGACGTCTTAATATCAGTCAGGGTACAGCATGTGCTTCGTCCAGACCACCAAAGACGAGCACGTCTAGAGACGGGTGCAAAGTATAGCCAAGAAGTCTGGGTTGTTTTGTTTCTTCCCCACAAGAAAATCATCAAATAATAGGTCAAACAAAGTATAAACAATATGTGAAAGGCTGTAAAATAGTCACAACAACATACCTCAAATCATACAGACATTAATAGAAATGACACAGGTGAGAAGAGAGAGGTTGGACGCTTCTGGGATGTTGTTGCATGATCTTGTATTTATTGTAACGCTAACCGATATTAACCCAACTCCAACCTTAACCCTTCCACAACCCAATCCTAACCCATCCCCAATCTTAGCCCAGTCCCAATCACAACTTAATCCATCATTCGTCCAACCATATCGTTAGTGCAAACCTTAACCAAATCCCAAACCAAGTCCAACCTTAACCCAAACCGGAACCCATCACGAATCCGACAATTCCTTTGACTCAGCCTACGACCAATCCTACCCCAACTCCAGCCTGCTGGCCTTGCATGTCCGATTGTTTGGTTAATTGGTTACAAATCAACAGTGTCATCATTTTCAGAGCCGTTGAAATCCTGTCACATCAAAGCCAAAGATCAGGAAACACTTGCCTTACCTTGTTCACTTGCTTCAAAACGTTTGATGCTCCTTGTCCGACTCCAGCCCATCAGCAGGTTCCAGGTCCACCAAACAGGAAGTGGGAGGTCCTTAACCCTTTCAAGGAAAAGTGAGTGGAACATACCAAGTGTGACAGAGATTTGGGGAAGCGTACATTGTTTTAAGTATTCTAAACTCTTTGATTTCTGTGGACTTATTTCATTTTTGGACTCTGGTGGAATTGCAAGACGCTGATGAGGAGACTAAGTCTGTTGGTTTGGTCCCATGGGAAGGGTAACAGGTATGTCAGGCCATGGCCTTAGTTACTGATAAGACTTCCCTTTAGAACACTGTGAGTGGTTTTAATAATTTTTGTTTTCATCCAGATATCCCCCCCCCCCCCAAACACAAGACATCTTTGGCCTCCGACACCATATGAGCTGCTGACTTTATTTTCGCCAGTCTTACTGACACAGACTTAAAGCTGAAGAATGTCATCTTCGCTTGTTCGGCCCACAAAAGAAGCAAGTTCTTCTGCCAAGAGTGTCGAAGTGTTTAGTCTAATTCCTTATTATTGTCTACTTTTGGAATCCCAACACCTCCTGGACGAGCCTTTCCTTCCCGTCTTCTTATTTCCTGTGTGGATTCCCTCACAACTCAACTGTCGTATTTGACATTGAATTCCGAAAGTTCAGCTGCTTCACACCAAAGGTGAAGAGCATCCTCCCGTGAATAGAATGACACCGTATGCACAGGACTCACACTTTCGCATTCGTCTTCATGCCTCGCTGCTGATATTTGGCACCGGTGCTCGGACCGGCGTCATGGACCCCCCCGCCCTCTCGGCAAGCCCTGATTTATTTTTTCACAGGGCGTTCTCTGGCAGCCGCTGCCGGGACCGTCTCGCCTCGCCGTCCAAGCCAAACAGACAAACATCACATTAAGGGAGGGGAGATGAATCAGGACGTTGACATGAACTAGTTTTGCCTTTGACACTAGCCTTTTAAGAGGTACGACACCTCTACTGCATGCAAAATACTACTTTCTTTGGATTATTTCCAACTTCTGACGCATCGACTAAAAATAACTCAAATGGGTTGATATCTTCCCATCCATACTTTCAGACATTAGCTTCTTGCCGATACAAGTACTAACCTTTAGCTACTTGCCGATAACGAGAACCGATACCAGCACTCACGTCCCGTGAGTCCCTTATTAAAACTAAACTCCAAGTTTGGCGAAACCAAAGGAAACCGCAGAGAAAATAACCCAGGAGTAATGCTACCATAACAGAGCATTCATAAACTACACTTTTGGAGAAAGTTGACTTTATTGATTGTGGGTTATTAAAGTTAATAACGGGATGTGGATCGGTCGGAACTCCTCCCGACCCCGCTCGCGTTTTACCTTGGTCTTGGCGAGGTCATCCGTGCTCCGACCATTGGACACCAGCCTCACTGGTTCTGTTGAGAAGGGGAAATCCCTCGTGGGCTTCTGAGGATTTAAGAGTCAGACTGGAAATTGTCCAAAACGGGCAGAAGTGGAGCATCGGGACACGAGGGGGAAACATTTGAGACGTCCAGTTGTTTGGGCTGAGGGGGAAGTCGATCGCGACGCGTCCTGGAAAAGCTCGTAATCTGGGAAGTTTGCTACCCTCCGTTTCCCAACACCCGTCGATTAGTGCAAGATTAACAACGTGACAACCAAATTGCCGTGTGGCGCTCCAGGAATTCCTCCTGGGAAGGGATCCAATCATCAAGATAAAGACGGACGAGGTGGACGGAAAATATCTCGACATATCAAAAAGAAAAAGGTGAAAGGGGGAATGAAAAACTTTTTTTTTTTAAATGACAAGAAAATGAAAACAGAAAAATTAGGAAGAAAAGAAGCAGTATACGGCAAAGTGATGCAACAATGGGAAGATACAGATACATTCCTCCTGGAAATGATCCAATGTCAAGAGAAAGACGAGGGAAAATATCTCACGACATCGCTGCTTTTCCACCAACGTACATCTATGCTCACATAAACGGTTAACGTCAGGATTGAAACTTCTGAAACCTCACACACCAGCAATGCTAAATGCTACATGCTAAAGAGTTTTAAGGCTCACACACTGGTGATGCTACATGCTAAAGCAGTTGTGGGTTCACATAAAAAATGCTACACGCTAAAGAGTTTTAAGGCTCTCACCAGTTGTGCTACATGCTAAATGCTAAAGAGTTTTAAGGCTCACATACTGGTGATGCTACATGCTAAAGCA
This sequence comes from Blennius ocellaris, assembly GCF_963422515.1. Taxonomy (NCBI): domain Eukaryota; kingdom Metazoa; phylum Chordata; class Actinopteri; order Blenniiformes; family Blenniidae; genus Blennius; species Blennius ocellaris. The sequence goes on along the minus strand of NC_137673.1, from coordinate 2,096,206 downwards.
GTTGTGGGTTCACATAAAAAATGCTACATGCTAAAGAGTTTTAAGGCTCTCACCAGTTGTGCTACATGCTAAATGCTAAAGAGTTTCAGGGTTCACGCAATAACAATGCTACATGCTGCAAGATGCTCTTTAGCATGTCGCATTGTTAGCGTGTATGACACTACATGCTTCGTTACAAAAAGTGGTCAAGGAAAAAAAAAAAAACAAAAGTAGAAAAATATAGAAAAAGGGAAAAGAGAGAAGGAAAGACTCAAAAGGAGCAAAAGGGAAAATAATGTTAGTGGGAATGAAATCGTTTTAACTTCAAGCTGTCATACCTGAACACTGAGATGGTTGGGAGTCACCAGACTCCTGAAGTGTGGCCCCCTCTGGTGGCCGCCTCAGGCATTACAAGTGGGTCATGAGACCTCTTTCAAATTAACTTTTTCATACATTTCTAGTTGTAAAATGTACCAGGGGATCACTAAATGTTATCTTAATAGTTTTTAAAGACACATCCATCAATTGAATCTCTAAATAGACAAAATATGTTTTATGCTAAAGGGGGGTTGCTAAAAATGTGGCATTTAAATAGAATTTGTTTATTGTTATTATATTGGGATTATGTACATGAATTTACATCTGAACAGAAAAAACCCCAACGAAAGCTGTTGAATACCTGAATACTGGACAGAAGAATTTTTTTCCCCCACATTATGATTTTTGCATAAAAGTTTATCAAATCATTCATGAAAGTCACAGCATACCTGTCCTGAATTTTTCGTATTGATATACTTTTTGATGGGGGAAATCTTTTGTTGTTTTTGTGTGATTTTTGCATTAGCAGTTCGGCGAATCGCTAAAAAAAAAGTCATTTTTGCTTTTTGAGAATGTTCTTATAACATACCTGCCTGTATAAATTAAATTGGGATAATTTTCTTGAACTTATTACATTTAGCGCGGGGGGGGTGGGGGAGGGGTGAAAAACCACCGTAAAAATTCACAAGTCACCCGACATGATCACGTGCATGGTAGTTTTTCATGCAGGTTTTATTTACACCGACATCCAGACAGTAAACGAGCGGGAATCTCCCAGCAGGAAGAGGAATGTAGTGCGGTTCAGTGTAACAGTTTGCTTTCAATCCCTGGCGATGCGGCCGTCCTCGCCGAGCCTCACCGCCCCGCTGCACACCAGCTCCAGCGCCTCGGGGAACGCCCGGTGCTCGGCCTGCCGGATCCGGTCGGAGAGGCTCTCCTCCGTGTCCCCGCCCAGCACGGGCACCGCCTCCTGCACCACGATGGCGCCGGCGTCCACCTCCTCCTGCGAGGTGGGGGGGGGGAGAAAAAAAACCCGGGCGACGTGAGACCCGACACGCCTGGATTGGTGAATCTGGTGTGTAATCTCCACGGGCTTACCGCGACGAAGTGCACGGTGCAGCCGCTGACCCGGACGCCCGCCTGCAGGGCCTGCTTCTGGGCGTTCACGCCCTTGAACGACGGCAGCAGCGACGGGTGGATGTTCAGGAGCTTCCCTGATGAGGAGGAAGAAATTAAGTCGTTCTGCCTCGATGGATGGAATCAAACACTTTGGCACGCACACATACACGCACGAACGCACGCACGCACACACCGTTCCACTTCTTGACAAAAGTCCCCGTCAGGATCCGCATGAACCCGGCAAGACACACCAGCTGCACGCCGAACTCCTCCAGCACGCGGTCGATGGTGGCGTCGAACTCCGCCCGGCTCCCGTACAGCTTGTGGTCCACCACCTGCATGGAGGCCACACTTATCAAGAGGGTTGCCGATACCCCAATAAGCCTTTTAATAGCCTTGCTATAATCTTACCATCATTTCTGACCCATTTCCATCACTTTCCCAATATTTCCTCTTTTTACTTATTTTGCTATACGTTTGACTTACGTTTTTTTTTTATCGGAACAATTGCCATAATCCTCCCAAAATGTAAAATTTTCACCCCAATAAGCCTTTTAATAGCCTTGCTATAGTCTTACCATCATTTCTGACCCATTTCCATCACTTTCCGCATATTTCCTATTTTTACTTATTTTGCTATACGTTTGACTTACGTTTTTTTTTTTCGGAACAATTGCCATAATCCTCCCAAAATGTAAAATTTTCACCCCAATAAGCCTTTTAATAGCCTTGCTATAGTCTTACCATCATTTCTGACCCATTTCCATCACTTTCCGCATATTGTCTATTTTTACTTATTTTGCCATACGTTTGACTTACGTTTTTTTTTTCCGGACAAATGACTGTAAAGTTCCCAAAATGTAAAATGTTCACCCCAATAAGCCTTTTAATAGCCTTGCTATAGTCTTACCATCATTTCTGACCCATTTCCATCACTTTCCGCATATTTCCTATTTTTACTTATTTTTCCATACGTTTGACTTACGTTTTTTTTTTCGGAACAATTGCCATAATCCTCCCAAAATGTAAAATTTTCACCCCAATAAGCCTTTTAATAGCCTTGCTATAGTCTTACCATCATTTCTGACCCATTTCCATCACTTTCCGCATATTTCCTATTTTTACTTATTTTGCCATACGTTTGACTTACATTTTTTTTTTCCGGACAAATGACTGTAAAGTTCCCAAAATGTAAAATTTTCACCCCAATAAGCCTTTTAATAGCCTTGCTATAGTCTTACCATCATTTCTGACCCATTTCCATCACTTTCCGCATATTTCCTATTTTTACTTATTTTGCCATACGTTTGACTTACGTTTTTTTTTATCGGACAAATGACTGTAAAGTTCCCAAAATGTAAAATTTTCACCCCAATAAGCCTTTTAATAGCCTTGCTATAGTCTTACCATCATTTCTGACCCATTTCCATCACTTTCCGCATATTTCCTATTTTTACTTATTTTGCCATACGTTTGACTTATATTTTTTTTTATCGGAACAATTGCCATAATCCTCCCAAAATGTTAAATTTTCACCCCAATAAGCCTTTTAATAGCCTTGCTATAGTCTTACCATCATTTCTGACCCATTTCCATCACTTTCCGCATATTTCCTATTTTTACTTATTTTGCCATACGTTTGACTTACGTTTTTTTTTTCCGGACAAATGACTGTAAAGTTCCCAAAATGTAAAATGTTCACCCCAATAAGCCTTTTAATAGCCTTGCTATAGTCTTACCATCATTTCTGACCCATTTCCATCACTTTCCGCATATTTCCTATTTTTACTTATTTTGCCATACGTTTGACTTACGTTTTTTTTTTTCGGAACAATTGCCATAATCCTCCCAAAATGTTAAATTTTCACCCCAATAAGCCTTTTAATAGCCTTGCTATAGTCTTACCATCATTTCTGACCCATTTCCATCACTTTCCGAATATTTCCTATTTTTACTTATTTTTCCATACGTTTGACTTACGTTTTTTTTTCGGAACAATTGCCATAATCCTCCCAAAATGTAAAATTTTCACCCCAATAAGCCTTTTAATAGCCTTGCTATAGTCTTACCATCATTTCTGACCCATTTCCATCACTTTCCGCATATTTCCTATTTTTACTTATTTTGCCATACGTTTGACTTACGTTTTTTTTTTCCGGACAAATGACTGTAAAGTTCCCAAAATGTAAAATGTTCACCCCAATAAGCCTTTTAATAGCCTTGCTATAGTCTTACCATCATTTCTGACCCATTTCCATCACTTTCCGCATATTTCCTATTTTTACTTATTTTGCCATACGTTTGACTTACGTTTTTTTTTTTCGGAACAATTGCCATAATCCTCCCAAAATGTTAAATTTTCACCCCAAGAAGCCTTTTAATAGCCTTGCTATAGTCTTACCATCATTTCTGACCCATTTCCATCACTTTCCGAATATTTCCTATTTTTACTTATTTTTCCATACGTTTGACTTACGTTTTTTTTTCGGAACAATTGCCATAATCCTCCCAAAATGTAAAATTTTCACCCCAATAAGCCTTTTAATAGCCTTGCTATAGTCTTACCATCATTTCTGACCCATTTACATCACTTTCCGCATATTTCCTATTTTTGCTTATTTTGCCATACGTTTGACTTATATTTTTTTTTATCGGAACAATTGCCATAATCCTCCCAAAATGTTAAATTTTCACCCCAATAAGCCTTTTAATAGCCTTGCTATAGTCTTACCATCATTTCTGACACATTTCCATCACTTTCCGCATATTTCCTATTTTTACTTATTTTGCCATACGTTTGACTTATATTTTTTTTTATCGGAACAATTGCCATAATCCTCCCAAAATGTTAAATTTTCACCCCAATAAGCCTTTTAATAGCCTTACAATAGTCTTACCATCATTTCTGACCCATTTCCATCACTTTCCGCATATTGTCTATTTTTACTTATTTTGCCATACGTTTGACTTACGTTTTTTTTTTCCGGACAAATGACTGTAAAGTTCCCAAAATGTAAAATTTTCACCCCAATAAGCCTTTTAATAGCCTTGCTATAGTCTTACCATCATTTCTGACCCATTTCCATCACTTTCCGCATATTGTCTATTTTTACTTATTTTGCCATACGTTTGACTTACGTTTTTTTTTTCCGGACAAATGACTGTAAAGTTCCCAAAATGTAAAATGTTCACCCCAATAAGCCTTTTAATAGCCTTGCTATAGTCTTACCATCATTTCTGACCCATTTCCATCACTTTCCGCATATTTCCTATTTTTACTTATTTTGCCATACGTTTGACTTACGTTTTTTTTTTCGGAACAATTGCCATAATCCTCCCAAAATGTTAAATTTTCACCCCAATAAGCCTTTTAATAGCCTTGCTATAGTCTTACCATCATTTCTGACCCATTTCCATCACTTTCCGAATATTTCCTATTTTTACTTATTTTTCCATACGTTTGACTTACGTTTTTTTTTTCCGGAACAATTGCCATAATCCTCCCAAAATGTTAAATTTTCACCCCAATAAGCCTTTTAATAGCCTTGCTATAGTCTTACCATCATTTCTGACCCATTTCAATCACTTTCCGCATATTGTCTATTTTTACTTATTTTGCCATACGTTTGACTTACGTTTTTTTTTATCGGACAAATGACTGTAAAGTTCCCAAAATGTAAAATGTTCACCCCAATAAGCCTTTTAATAGCCTTGCTATAGTCTTACCATCATTTCTGACCCATTTCCATCACTTTCCGCATATTTCCTATTTTTACTTATTTTGCCATACGTTTGACTTATATTTTTTTTTATCGGAACAATTGCCATAATCCTCCCAAAATGTTAAATTTTCACCCCAATAAGCCTTTTAATAGCCTTGCTATAGTCTTACCATCATTTCTGACCCATTTCCATCACTTTCCGCATATTTCCTATTTTTACTTATTTTGCCATACGTTTGACTTATTATTTTTTTTATCGGAACAATTGCCATAATCCTCCCAAAATGTTAAATTTTCACCCCAATAAGCCTTTTAATAGCCTTGCTATAGTCTTACCATCATTTCTGACCCATTTCCATCACTTTCCGAATATTTCCTATTTTTACTTATTTTGCCATACGTTTGACTTATATTTTTTTTTATCGGAACAATTGCCATAATCCTCCCAAAATGTTAAATTTTCACCCCAATAAGCCTTTTAATAGCCTTGCTATAGTCTTACCATCATTTCTGACCCATTTCAATCACTTTCCGCATATTGTCTATTTTTACTTATTTTGCCATACGTTTGACTTACGTTTTTTTTTTCCGGACAAATGACTGTAAAGTTCCCAAAATGTAAAATTTTCACCCCAATAAGCCTTTTAATAGCCTTGCTATAGTCTTACCATCATTTCTGACCCATTTCCATCACTTTCCGCATATTGTCTATTTTTACTTATTTTTCCATACGTTTGACTTACGTTTTTTTTTTCGGAACAATTGCCATAATCCTCCCAAAATGTTAAATTTTCACCCCAATAAGCCTTTTAATAGCCTTGCTATAGTCTTACCATCATTTCTGACCCATTTCCATCACTTTCCGCATATTTCCTATTTTTACTTATTTTGCCATACGTTTGACTTACATTTTTTTTTTTCCGGACAAATGACTGTAAAGTTCCCAAAATGTAAAATTTTCACCCCAATAAGCCTTTTAATAGCCTTGCTATAGTCTTACCATCATTTCTGACCCATTTCCATCACTTTCCGCATATTTCCTATTTTTACTTATTTTGCCATACGTTTGACTTACGTTTTTTTTTATCGGACAAATGACTGTAAAGTTCCCAAAATGTAAAATTTTCACCCCAATAAGCCTTTTAATAGCCTTGCTATAGTCTTACCATCATTTCTGACCCATTTCCATCACTTTCCGCATATTTCCTATTTTTACTTATTTTGCCATACGTTTGACTTATATTTTTTTTTATCGGAACAATTGCCATAATCCTCCCAAAATGTTAAATTTTCACCCCAATAAGCCTTTTAATAGCCTTGCTATAGTCTTACCATCATTTCTGACCCATTTCCATCACTTTCCGCATATTTCCTATTTTTACTTATTTTGCCATACGTTTGACTTATATTTTTTTTTATCGGAACAATTGCCATAATCCTCCCAAAATGTAAAATTTTCACCCCAATAAGCCTTTTAATAGCCTTGCTATAGTCTTACCATCATTTCTGACCCATTTCAATCACTTTCCGCATATTGTCTATTTTTACTTATTTTGCCATACGTTTGACTTACGTTTTTTTTTTCCGGACAAATGACTGTAAAGTTCCCAAAATGTAAAATGTTCACCCCAATAAGCCTTTTAATAGCCTTGCTATAGTCTTACCATCATTTCTGACCCATTTCCATCACTTTCCGCATATTGTCTATTTTTACTTATTTTTCCATACGTTTGACTTACGTTTTTTTTTTCGGAACAATTGCCATAATCCTCCCAAAATGTTAAATTTTCACCCCAATAAGCCTTTTAATAGCCTTGCTATAGTCTTACCATCATTTCTGACCCATTTCCATCACTTTCCGCATATTTCCTATTTTTACTTATTTTGCCATACGTTTGACTTACATTTTTTTTTTCCGGACAAATGACTGTAAAGTTCCCAAAATGTAAAATTTTCACCCCAATAAGCCTTTTAATAGCCTTGCTATAGTCTTACCATCATTTCTGACCCATTTCCATCACTTTCCGCATATTGTCTATTTTTACTTATTTTTCCATACGTTTGACTTACGTTTTTTTTTTCGGAACAATTGCCATAATCCTCCCAAAATGTTAAATTTTCACCCCAATAAGCCTTTTAATAGCCTTGCTATAGTCTTACCATCATTTCTGACCCATTTCCATCACTTTCCGCATATTTCCTATTTTTACTTATTTTGCCATACGTTTGACTTACATTTTTTTTTTCCGGACAAATGACTGTAAAGTTCCCAAAATGTAAAATTTTCACCCCAATAAGCCTTTTAATAGCCTTGCTATAGTCTTACCATAATTTCTGACCCATTTCCATCACTTTCCGCATATTTCCTATTTTTACTTATTTTGCCATACGTTTGACTTACGTTTTTTTTTATCGGACAAATGACTGTAAAGTTCCCAAAATGTAAAATTTTCACCCCAATAAGCCTTTTAATAGCCTTGCTATAGTCTTACCATCATTTCTGACCCATTTCCATCACTTTCCGCATATTTCCTATTTTTACTTATTTTGCCATACGTTTGACTTACGTTTTTTTTTATCGGACAAATGACTGTAAAGTTCCCAAAATGTAAAATTTTCACCCCAATAAGCCTTTTAATAGCCTTGCTATAGTCTTACCATCATTTCTGACCCATTTCCATCACTTTCAGCATATTTCCTATTTTTACTTATTTTGCCATACGTTTGACTTATATTTTTTTTTATCGGAACAATTGCCATAATCCTCCCAAAATGTTAAATTTTCACCCCAATAAGCCTTTTAATAGCCTTGCTATAGTCTTACCATCATTTCTGACCCATTTCCATCACTTTCCGCATATTGTCTATTTTTACTTATTTTTCCATACGTTTGACTTACGTTTTTTTTTTCGGAACAATTGCCATAATCCTCCCAAAATGTTAAATTTTCACCCCAATAAGCCTTTTAATAGCCTTGCTATAGTCTTACCATCATTTCTGACCCATTTCCATCACTTTCCAAATATTTCCTATTTTTACTTATTTTTCCATACGTTTGACTTACGTTTTTTTTCCGGAACAATTGCCATAATCCTCCCAAAATGTAAAATTTTCACCCCAATAAGCCTTTTAATAGCCTTGCTATAGTCTTACCATCATTTCTGACCCATTTCCATCACTTTCCGCATATTTCCTATTTTTACTTATTTTGCCATACGTTTGACTTACGTTTTTTTTTTTTCGAAACAATTGCCATAATCCTCCCAAAATGTTAAATTTTCACCCCAATAAGCCTTTTAATAGCCTTGCTATAGTCTTACCATCATTTCTGACCCATTTCCATCACTTTCCGCATATTGTCTATTTTTACTTATTTTGCCATACGTTTGACTTACGTTTTTTTTTTCCGGACAAATGACTGTAAAGTTCCCAAAATGTAAAATTTTCACCCCAATAAGCCTTTTAATAGCCTTGCTATAGTCTTACCATCATTTCTGACCCATTTCCATCACTTTCCGAATATTTCCTATTTTTACTTATTTTGCCATACGTTTGACTTACGTTTTTTTTTTTCGGAACAATTGCCATAATCCTCCCAAAATGTTAAATTTTCACCCCAATAAGCCTTTTAATAGCCTTGCTATAGTCTTACCATCATTTCTGACCCATTTCCATCACTTTCCGCATATTGTCTATTTTTACTTATTTTTCCATACGTTTGACTTACGTTTTTTTTTTTCCGGACAAATGACTGTAAAGTTCCCAAAATGTTAAATTTTCACCCCAATAAGCCTTTTAATAGCCTTGCTATAGTCTTACCATCATTTCTGACCCATTTCCATCACTTTCCGCATATTTCCTATTTTTACTTATTTTGCCATACGTTTGACTTACGTTTTTTTTTTCCGGAACAATTGCCATAATCCTCCCAAAATGTAAAATTTTCACCCCAATAAGCCTTTTAATAGCCTTGCTATAGTCTTACCATCATTTCTGACCCATTTCCATCACTTTCCGCATATTTCCTATTTTTACTTATTTTGCCATACGTTTGACTTACGTTTTTTTTTTTCGAAACAATTGCCATAATCCTCCCAAAATGTTAAATTTTCACCCCAATAAGCCTTTTAATAGCCTTGCTATAGTCTTACCATCATTTCTGACCCATTTCCATCACTTTCCGCATATTGTCTATTTTTACTTATTTTGCCATACGTTTGACTTACGTTTTTTTTTTCCGGACAAATGACTGTAAAGTTCCCAAAATGTAAAATTTTCACCCCAATAAGCCTTTTAATAGCCTTGCTATAGTCTTACCATCATTTCTGACCCATTTCCATCACTTTCCGAATATTTCCTATTTTTACTTATTTTGCCATACGTTTGACTTACGTTTTTTTTTTTCGGAACAATTGCCATAATCCTCCCAAAATGTTAAATTTTCACCCCAATAAGCCTTTTAATAGCCTTGCTATAGTCTTACCATCATTTCTGACCCATTTCCATCACTTTCCGCATATTGTCTATTTTTACTTATTTTTCCATACGTTTGACTTACGTTTTTTTTTTTCCGGACAAATGACTGTAAAGTTCCCAAAATGTTAAATTTTCACCCCAATAAGCCTTTTAATAGCCTTGCTATAGTCTTACCATCATTTCTGACCCATTTCCATCACTTTCCGCATATTTCCTATTTTTACTTATTTTGCCATACGTTTGACTTACGTTTTTTTTTTCCGGACAAATGACTGTAAAGTTCCCAAAATGTTAAATTTTCACCCCAATAAGCCTTTTAATAGCCTTGCTATAGTCTTACCATCATTTCTGACCCATTTCCATCACTTTCCGCATATTTCCTATTTTTACTTATTTTGCCATACGTTTGACTTACGTTTTTTTTTTTCGGAACAATTGCCATAATCCTCCCAAAATGTAAAATTTTCACCCCAATAAGCCTTTTAATAGCCTTGCTATAGTCTTACCATCATTTCTGACCCATTTCCATCACTTTCCGCATATTTCCTATTTTTACTTATTTTGCCATACGTTTGACATATATTTTTTTTTATCGGAACAATTGCCATAATCCTCCCAAAATGTTAAATTTTCACCCCAATAAGCCTTTTAATAGCCTTGCTATAGTCTTACCATCATTTCTGACCCATTTCCATCACTTTCCGCATATTTCCTATTTTTACTTATTTTGCCATACGTTTGACTTACGTTTTTTTTTTTTCGGAACAATTGCCATAATCCTCCCAAAATGTTAAAATTTCACCCCAATAAGCCTTTTAATAGCCTTGCTATAGTCTTACCATCATTTCTGACCCATTTCCATCACTTTCCGAATATTTCCTATTTTTACTTATTTTTCCATACGTTTGACTTACGTTTTTTTTTCGGAACAATTGCCATAATCCTCCCAAAATGTTAAATTTTCACCCCAATAAGCCTTTTAATAGCCTTGCTATAGTCTTACCATCATTTCTGACCCATTTCAATCACTTTCCGCATATTGTCTATTTTTACTTATTTTGCCATACGTTTGACTTACGTTTTTTTTTTCCGGACAAATGACTGTAAAGTTCCCAAAATGTAAAATTTTCACCCCAATAAGCCTTTTAATAGCCTTGCTATAGTCTTACCATCATTTCTGACCCATTTCCATCACTTTCCGCATATTTCCTATTTTTACTTATTTTGCCATACGTTTGACTTATATTTTTTTTTATCGGAACAATTGCCATAATCCTCCCAAAATGTTAAATTTTCACCCCAATAAGCCTTTTAATAGCCTTGCTATAGTCTTACCATCATTTCTGACCCATTTCCATCACTTTCCGCATATTTCCTATTTTTACTTATTTTGCCATACGTTTGACTTATATTTTTTTTTATCGGAACAATTGCCATAATCCTCCCAAAATGTAAAATTTTCACCCCAATAAGCCTTTTAATAGCCTTGCTATAGTCTTACCATCATTTCTGACCCATTTCAATCACTTTCCGCATATTGTCTATTTTTACTTATTTTGCCATACGTTTGACTTACGTTTTTTTTTTCCGGACAAATGACTGTAAAGTTCCCAAAATGTAAAATGTTCACCCCAATAAGCCTTTTAATAGCCTTGCTATAGTCTTACCATCATTTCTGACCCATTTCCATCACTTTCCGCATATTGTCTATTTTTACTTATTTTTCCATACGTTTGACTTACGTTTTTTTTTTCGGAACAATTGCCATAATCCTCCCAAAATGTTAAATTTTCACCCCAATAAGCCTTTTAATAGCCTTGCTATAGTCTTACCATCATTTCTGACCCATTTCCATCACTTTCCGCATATTTCCTATTTTTACTTATTTTGCCATACGTTTGACTTACATTTTTTTTTTCCGGACAAATGACTGTAAAGTTCCCAAAATGTAAAATTTTCACCCCAATAAGCCTTTTAATAGCCTTGCTATAGTCTTACCATCATTTCTGACCCATTTCCATCACTTTCCGCATATTGTCTATTTTTACTTATTTTTCCATACGTTTGACTTACGTTTTTTTTTTCGGAACAATTGCCATAATCCTCCCAAAATGTTAAATTTTCACCCCAATAAGCCTTTTAATAGCCTTGCTATAGTCTTACCATCATTTCTGACCCATTTCCATCACTTTCCGCATATTTCCTATTTTTACTTATTTTGCCATACGTTTGACTTACATTTTTTTTTTCCGGACAAATGACTGTAAAGTTCCCAAAATGTAAAATTTTCACCCCAATAAGCCTTTTAATAGCCTTGCTATAGTCTTACCATAATTTCTGACCCATTTCCATCACTTTCCGCATATTTCCTATTTTTACTTATTTTGCCATACGTTTGACTTACGTTTTTTTTTATCGGACAAATGACTGTAAAGTTCCCAAAATGTAAAATTTTCACCCCAATAAGCCTTTTAATAGCCTTGCTATAGTCTTACCATCATTTCTGACCCATTTCCATCACTTTCCGCATATTTCCTATTTTTACTTATTTTGCCATACGTTTGACTTACGTTTTTTTTTATCGGACAAATGACTGTAAAGTTCCCAAAATGTAAAATTTTCACCCCAATAAGCCTTTTAATAGCCTTGCTATAGTCTTACCATCATTTCTGACCCATTTCCATCACTTTCAGCATATTTCCTATTTTTACTTATTTTGCCATACGTTTGACTTATATTTTTTTTTATCGGAACAATTGCCATAATCCTCCCAAAATGTTAAATTTTCACCCCAATAAGCCTTTTAATAGCCTTGCTATAGTCTTACCATCATTTCTGACCCATTTCCATCACTTTCCGCATATTGTCTATTTTTACTTATTTTTCCATACGTTTGACTTACGTTTTTTTTTTTCGAAACAATTGCCATAATCCTCCCAAAATGTTAAATTTTCACCCCAATAAGCCTTTTAATAGCCTTGCTATAGTCTTACCATCATTTCTGACCCATTTCCATCACTTTCCGCATATTTCCTATTTTTACTTATTTTGCCATACGTTTGACTTACGTTTTTTTTTTTCGAAACAATTGCCATAATCCTCCCAAAATGTTAAATTTTCACCCCAATAAGCCTTTTAATAGCCTTGCTATAGTCTTACCATCATTTCTGACCCATTTCCATCACTTTCCGCATATTTCCTATTTTTACTTATTTTTCCATACGTTTGACTTACGTTTTTTTTTTTCGGAACAATTGCCATAATCCTCCCAAAATGTTAAATTTTCACCCCAATAAGCCTTTTAATAGCCTTGCTATAGTCTTACCATCATTTCTGACCCATTTCCATCACTTTCCGAATATTTCCTATTTTTACTTATTTTGCCATACGTTTGACTTACGTTTTTTTTTTTCGGAACAATTGCCATAATCCTCCCAAAATGTTAAATTTTCACCCCAATAAGCCTTTTAATAGCCTTGCTATAGTCTTACCATCATTTCTGACCCATTTCCATCACTTTCCGCATATTTCCTATTTTTACTTATTTTGCCATACGTTTGACTTATATTTTTTTTTATCGGAACAATTGCCATAATCCTCCCAAAATGTTAAATTTTCACCCCAATAAGCCTTTTAATAGCCTTGCTATAGTCTTACCATCATTTCTGACCCATTTCAATCACTTTCCGCATATTGTCTATTTTTACTTATTTTGCCATACGTTTGACTTACGTTTTTTTTTTCCGGACAAATGACTGTAAAGTTCCCAAAATGTAAAATTTTCACCCCAATAAGCCTTTTAATAGCCTTGCTATAGTCTTACCATCATTTCTGACCCATTTCCATCACTTTCCGAATATTTCCTATTTTTACTTATTTTTCCATACGTTTGACTTACGTTTTTTTTTTCCGGACAAATGACTGTAAAGTTCCCAAAATGTTACATTTTCACCCCAATAAGCCTTTTAATAGCCTTGCTATAGTCTTACCATCATTTCTGACCCATTTCCATCACTTTCCCAATATTTCCTATTTTTACTTGTTTTTCCATACGTTTGACTTACGTTTTTTTTTTTCGGAACAATTGCCATAATCCTCCCAAAATGTAAAATTTTCACCCCAATAAGCCTTTTAATAGCCTTGCTATAGTCTTACCATCATTTCTGACCCATTTCCATCACTTTCCGCATATTTCCTATTTTTACTTATTTTGCCATACGTTTGACTTACGTTTTTTTTTTTCGAAACAATTGCCATAATCCTCCCAAAATGTTAAATTTTCACCCCAATAAGCCTTTTAATAGCCTTGCTATAGTCTTACCATCATTTCTGACCCATTTCCATCACTTTCCGCATATTGTCTATTTTTACTTATTTTGCCATACGTTTGACTTACGTTTTTTTTTTCCGGACAAATGACTGTAAAGTTCCCAAAATGTAAAATTTTCACCCCAATAAGCCTTTTAATAGCCTTGCTATAGTCTTACCATCATTTCTGACCCATTTCCATCACTTTCCGAATATTTCCTATTTTTACTTATTTTGCCATACGTTTGACTTACGTTTTTTTTTTTCGGAACAATTGCCATAATCCTCCCAAAATGTTAAATTTTCACCCCAATAAGCCTTTTAATAGCCTTGCTATAGTCTTACCATCATTTCTGACCCATTTCCATCACTTTCCGCATATTTCCTATTTTTACTTATTTTGCCATACGTTTGACTTACGTTTTTTTTTATCGGACAAATGACTGTAAAGTTCCCAAAATGTAAAATTTTCACCCCAATAAGCCTTTTAATAGCCTTGCTATAGTCTTACCATCATTTCTGACCCATTTCCATCACTTTCCGCATATTTCCTATTTTTACTTATTTTGCCATACGTTTGACTTATATTTTTTTTTATCGGAACAATTGCCATAATCCTCCCAAAATGTTAAATTTTCACCCCAATAAGCCTTTTAATAGCCTTGCTATAGTCTTACCATCATTTCTGACCCATTTCCATCACTTTCCGCATATTTCCTATTTTTACTTATTTTGCCATACGTTTGACTTATATTTTTTTTTATCGGAACAATTGCCATAATCCTCCCAAAATGTTAAATTTTCACCCCAATAAGCCTTTTAATAGCCTTGCTATAGTCTTACCATCATTTCTGACCCATTTCCATCACTTTCCGCATATTTCCTATTTTTACTTATTTTGCCATACGTTTGACTTATATTTTTTTTTATCGGAACAATTGCCATAATCCTCCCAAAATGTTAAATTTTCACCCCAATAAGCCTTTTAATAGCCTTGCTATAGTCTTACCATCATTTCTGACCCATTTCAATCACTTTCCGCATATTGTCTATTTTTACTTATTTTGCCATACGTTTGACTTACGTTTTTTTTTTCCGGACAAATGACTGTAAAGTTCCCAAAATGTAAAATTTTCACCCCAATAAGCCTTTTAATAGCCTTGCTATAGTCTTACCATCATTTCTGACCCATTTCCATCACTTTCCGCATATTTCCTATTTTTACTTATTTTGCCATACGTTTGACTTACGTTTTTTTTTTTTCGGAACAATTGCCATAATCCTCCCAAAATGTTAAAATTTCACCCCAATAAGCCTTTTAATAGCCTTGCTATAGTCTTACCATCATTTCTGACCCATTTCCATCACTTTCCGAATATTTCCTATTTTTACTTATTTTTCCATACGTTTGACTTATATTTTTTTTTCATCGGAACAATTGCCATAATCCTCCCAAAATGTTAAATTTTCACCCCAATAAGCCTTTTAATAGCCTTGCTATAGTCTTACCATCATTTCTGACCCATTTCCATCACTTTCCGCATATTTCCTATTTTTACTTATTTTGCCATACGTTTGACTTACGTTTTTTTTTTCGGAACAATTGCCATAATCCTCCCAAAATGTTAAATTTTCACCCCAATAAGCCTTTTAATAGCCTTGCTATAGTCTTACCATCATTTCTGACCCATTTCCATCACTTTCCGAATATTTCCTATTTTTACTTATTTTGCCATACGTTTGACTTAAGTTTTTTTTTTCCGGACAAATGACTGTAAAGTTCCCAAAATGTAAAATTTTCACCCCAATAAGCCTTTTAATAGCCTTGCTATAGTCTTACCATCATTTCTGACCCATTTCCATCACTTTCCGCATATTTCCTATTTTTACTTATTTTGCCATACGTTTGACTTATTATTTTTTTTATCGGAACAATTGCCATAATCCTCCCAAAATGTTAAATTTTCACCCCAATAAGCCTTTTAATAGCCTTGCTATAGTCTTACCATCATTTCTGACCCATTTCCATCACTTTCCAAATATTTCCTATTTTTACTTATTTTTCCATACGTTTGACTTATGTTTTTTTTTCGGAACAATTGCCATAATCCTCCCAAAATGTTAAATTTTCACCCCAATAAGCCTTTTAATAGCCTTGCTATAGTCTTACCATCATTTCTGACCCATTTCCATCACTTTCCGCATATTTCCTATTTTTACTTATTTTGCCATACGTTTGACTTACGTTTTTTTTTTCGGAACAATTGCCATAATCCTCCCAAAATGTTAAATTTTCACCCCAATAAGCCTTTTAATAGCCTTGCTATAGTCTTACCATCATTTCTGACCCATTTCCATCACTTTCCGCATATTGTCTATTTTTACTTATTTTTCCATACGTTTGACTTACGTTTTTTTTTTCCGGACAAATGACTGTAAAGTTCCCAAAATGTTAAATTTTCACCCCAATAAGCCTTTTAATAGCCTTGCTATAGTCTTACCATCATTTCTGACCCATTTCCATCACTTTCCGCATATTTCCTATTTTTACTTATTTTGCCATACGTTTGACTTATATTTTTTTTTCGGAACAATTGCCATAATCCTCCCAAAATGTAAAATTTTCACCCCAATAAGCCTTTTAATAGCCTTGCTATAGTCTTACCATCATTTCTGACCCATTTCCATCACTTTCCGAATATTTCCTATTTTTACTTGTTTTTCCATACGTTTGACTTACGTTTTTTTTTTTCGGACCAATTGCCATAATCCTCCCAAAATGTTAAATTTTCACCCCAATAAGCCTTTTAATAGCCTTGCTATAGTCTTACCATCATTTCTGACCCATTTCCATCACTTTCCGCATATTTCCTATTTTTACTTATTTTGCCATACGTTTGACTTACGTTTTTTTTTTTCGAAACAATTGCCATAATCCTCCCAAAATGTTAAATTTTCACCCCAATAAGCCTTTTATTAGCCTTGCTATAGTCTTACCATCATTTCTGACCCATTTCCATCACTTTCCGAATATTTCCTATTTTTACTTGTTTTTCCATACGTTTGACTTACGTTTTTTTTTTTCGGACCAATTGCCATAATCCTCCCAAAATGTTAAATTTTCACCCCAATAAGCCTTTTAATAGCCTTGCTATAGTCTTACCATCATTTCTGACCCATTTCCATCACTTTCCGCATATTTCCTATTTTTACTTATTTTGCCATACGTTTGACTTACGTTTTTTTTTTTCGAAACAATTGCCATAATCCTCCCAAAATGTTAAATTTTCACCCCAATAAGCCTTTTATTAGCCTTGCTATAGTCTTACCATCATTTCTGACCCATTTCCATCACTTTCCGAATATTTCCTATTTTTACTTGTTTTTCCATACGTTTGACTTACGTTTTTTTTTTTCGGACCAATTGCCATAATCCTCCCAAAATGTTAAATTTTCACCCCAATAAGCCTTTTAATAGCCTTGCTATAGTCTTACCATCATTTCTGACCCATTTCCATCACTTTCCGCATATTTCCTATTTTTACTTATTTTGCCATACGTTTGACTTACGTTTTTTTTTTTCGAAACAATTGCCATAATCCTCCCAAAATGTTAAATTTTCACCCCAATAAGCCTTTTATTAGCCTTGCTATAGTCTTACCATCATTTCTGACCCATTTCCATCACTTTCCTAATATTTCCTATTTTTACTTGTTTTTCCATACGTTTGACTTACGTTTTTTTTTTTCGGACCAATTGCCATAATCCTCCCAAAATGTTAAATTTTCACCCCAATAAGCCTTTTAATAGCCTTGCTATAGTCTTACCATCATTTCTGACCCATTTCCATCACTTTCCGCATATTTCCTATTTTTACTTATTTTGCCATACGTTTGACTTACGTTTTTTTTTTTCGAAACAATTGCCATAATCCTCCCAAAATGTTAAATTTTCACCCCAATAAGCCTTTTATTAGCCTTGCTATAGTCTTACCATCATTTCTGACCCATTTCCATCACTTTCCGCATATTTCCTATTTTTACTTATTTTGCCATACGTTTGACTTACGTTTTTTTTTTTCGAAACAATTGCCATAATCCTCCCAAAATGTTAAATTTTCACCCCAATAAGCCTTTTAATAGCCTTGCTATAGTCTTACCATCATTTCTGACCCATTTCCATCACTTTCCGCATATTTCCTATTTTTACTTATTTTGCCATACGTTTGACTTACGTTTTTTTTTTTCGAAACAATTGCCATAATCCTCCCAAAATGTTAAATTTTCACCCCAATAAGCCTTTTAATAGCCTTGCTATAGTCTTACCATCATTTCTGACCCATTTCAATCACTTTCCGCATATTGTCTATTTTTACTTATTTTGCCATACGTTTGACTTACGTTTTTTTTTATCGGACAAATGACTGTAAAGTTCCCAAATTGTAAAATTTTCACCCCAATAAGCCTTTTAATAGCCTTGCTATAGTCTTACCATCATTTCTGACCCATTTCCATCACTTTCCGCATATTTCCTATTTTTACTTATTTTTCCATACGTTTGACTTACGTTTTTTTTTTTTCCGGAACAATTGCCATAATCCTCCTAAAATGTTAAATTTTCACCCCAATAAGCCTTTTAATAGCCTTGCTATAGTCTTACCATCATTTCTGACCCATTTCCATCACTTTCCGAATATTTCCTATTTTTACTTATTTTTCCATACGTTTGACCTATATTTTTTTTTATCGGAACAATTGCCATAATCCTCCCAAAATGTTAAATTTTCACCCCAATAAGCCTTTTAATAGCCTTGCTATAGTCTTACCATCATTTCTGACCCATTTCAATCACTTTCCGCATATTGTCTATTTTTACTTATTTTGCCATACGTTTGACTTACGTTTTTTTTTTCCGGACAAATGACTGTAAAGTTCCCAAAATGTAAAATTTTCACCCCAATAAGCCTTTTAATAGCCTTGCTATAGTCTTACCATCATTTCTGACCCATTTCCATCACTTTCCGCATATTTCCTATTTTTACTTATTTTGCCATACGTTTGACTTACGTTTTTTTTTTCGGAACAATTGCCATAATCCTCCCAAAATGTAAAATTTTCACCCCAATAAGCCTTTTAATAGCCTTGCTATAGTCTTACCATCATTTCTGACCCATTTCAATCACTTTCCGCATATTGTCTATTTTTACTTATTTTGCCATACGTTTGACTTACGTTTTTTTTTATCGGACAAATGACTGTAAAGTTCCCAAAATGTAAAATTTTCACCCCAATAAGCCTTTTAATAGCCTTGCTATAGTCTTACCATCATTTCTGACCCATTTCCATCACTTTCCGCATATTTCCTATTTTTACTTATTTTGCCATACTTATATTTTTTTTTATCGGAACAATTGCCATAATCCTCCCAAAATGTTAAATTTTCACCCCAATAAGCCTTTTAATAGCCTTACAATAGTCTTACCATCATTTCTGACCCATTTCAATCACTTTCCGCATATTTCCTATTTTTACTTATTTTGCCATACGTTTGACTTACGTTTTTTTTTTCCGGACAAATGACTGTAAAGTTCCCAAAATGTAAAATTTTCACCCCAATAAGCCTTTTAATAGCCTTGCTATAGTCTTACCATCATTTCTGACCCATTTCCATCACTTTCCGCATATTTCCTATTTTTACTTATTTTGCCATACGTTTGACTTACGTTTTTTTTTTTCGGAACAATTGCCATAATCCTCCCAAAATGTTAAATTTTCACCCCAATAAGCCTTTTAATAGCCTTGCTATAGTCTTACCATCATTTCTGACCCATTTCAATCACTTTCCGCATATTGTCTATTTTTACTTATTTTGCCATACGTTTGACTTACGTTTTTTTTTATCGGACAAATGACTGTAAAGTTCCCAAAATGTAAAATTTTCACCCCAATAAGCCTTTTAATAGCCTTGCTATAGTCTTACCATCATTTCTGACCCATTTCCATCACTTTCCGCATATTTCCTATTTTTACTTATTTTGCCATACGTTTGACTTATATTTTTTTTTATCGGAACAATTGCCATAATCCTCCCAAAATGTTAAATTTTCACCCCAATAAGCCTTTTAATAGCCTTACAATAGTCTTACCATCATTTCTGACCCATTTCAATCACTTTCCGCATATTGTCTATTTTTACTTATTTTTCCATACGTTTGACTTACGTTTTTTTTTTCCGGACAAATGACTGTAAAGTTCCCAAAATGTAAAATTTTCACCCCAATAAGCCTTTTAATAGCCTTGCTATAGTCTTACCATCATTTCTGACCCATTTCCATCACTTTCCGCATATTTCCTATTTTTACTTATTTTGCCATACGTTTGACTTATATTTTTTTTTATCGGAACAATTGCCATAATCCTCCCAAAATGTTAAATTTTCACCCCAATAAGCCTTTTAATAGCCTTACAATAGTCTTACCATCATTTCTGACCCATTTCAATCACTTTCCGCATATTTCCTATTTTTACTTATTTTGCCATACGTTTGACTTACGTTTTTTTTTATCGGACAAATGACTGTAAAGTTCCCAAAATGTAAAATTTTCACCCCAATAAGCCTTTTAATAGCCTTGCTATAGTCTTACCATCATTTCTGACCCATTTCCATCACTTTCCGCATATTTCCTATTTTTACTTATTTTGCCATACGTTTGACTTACGTTTTTTTTTTCCGGACAAATGACTGTAAAGTTCCCAAAATGTAAAATTTTCACCCCAATAAGCCTTTTAATAGCCTTGCTATAGTCTTACCATCATTTCTGACCCATTTCCATCACTTTCCGCATATTTCCTATTTTTACTTATTTTGCCATACGTTTGACTTATATTTTTTTTTATCGGAACAAT
Organism: Blennius ocellaris; assembly: GCF_963422515.1. Classification (NCBI taxonomy): domain Eukaryota; kingdom Metazoa; phylum Chordata; class Actinopteri; order Blenniiformes; family Blenniidae; genus Blennius; species Blennius ocellaris. The sequence continues at coordinate 2,075,379 of NC_137673.1, read as the reverse complement.
TGCCATAATCCTCCCAAAATGTTAAATTTTCACCCCAATAAGCCTTTTAATAGCCTTACAATAGTCTTACCATCATTTCTGACCCATTTCAATCACTTTCCGCATATTGTCTATTTTTACTTATTTTTCCATACGTTTGACTTACGTTTTTTTTTTCCGGACAAATGACTGTAAAGTTCCCAAAATGTAAAATTTTCACCCCAATAAGCCTTTTAATAGCCTTGCTATAGTCTTACCATCATTTCTGACCCATTTCCATCACTTTCCGCATATTTCCTATTTTTACTTATTTTGCCATACGTTTGACTTACGTTTTTTTTTTCCGGAACAATTGCCATAATCCTCCCAAAATGTTAAATTTTCACCCCAATAAGCCTTTTAATAGCCTTGCTATAGTCTTACCATCATTTCTGACCCATTTCAATCACTTTCCGCATATTGTCTATTTTTACTTATTTTGCCATACGTTTGACTTACGTTTTTTTTTTTCGGAACAATTGCCATAATCCTCCCAAAATGTTAAATTTTCACCCCAATAAGCCTTTTAATAGCCTTGCTATAGTCTTACCATCATTTCTGACCCATTTCAATCACTTTCCGCATATTGTCTATTTTTACTTATTTTGCCATACGTTTGACTTACGTTTTTTTTTATCGGAACAATTGCCATAATCCTCCCAAAATGTAAAATTTTCACCCCAATAAGCCTTTTAATAGCCTTGCTATAGTCTTACCATCATTTCTGACCCATTTCCATCACTTTCCGCATATTGTCTATTTTTACTTATTTTGCCATACGTTTGACTTACGTTTTTTTTTTCCGGACAAATGACTGTAAAGTTCCCAAAATGTAAAATTTTCACCCCAATAAGCCTTTTAATAGCCTTGCTATAGTCGTACCATGATTTCTGACCCATTTCCATCACTTTCCGCATATTTCCTATTTTTACTTATTTTGCCATACTACTGGTACCGGTAATCGATATCGGCAAGTAGGTAGAGGTTAGTACTGGTATTGGTCATCGATATTGGCAAGCAGCTAAAGGTTAGTGCCGGTATCAGTAGTCTGTATCGGCACGTCCCTACAAAACACGATGTCTGAACCAAAGCAGCGTCCGCCACATTCGGACTTACTGCGCTCGCATTTTTCACCGCGTTACGAAGCACTGCACCTCTATACATGCAGAATTGCCGTTTCCATAATATACGATGTTTCTTAAGCAGTACAACAAATCAAGTTTCAACACGTTGCCGTGATGCAGTCAGGGACCCTCGTAAACTTGAGTGTCTGATGGCCAGACCAAAAAAAACCAACCAATTGGTTCCTGGGATTACCCGGGTCTGGATGCCCGCCAGCGACGCCCTCTTCAGGCCCTGGACACCCGGACGGTTGGAGATGACCACGGCGATCTCCGCCGAGCTGCTCGGGCGCCGGGCCTGTTCGATCAGCGCCTGCAAGTTGGTGCCTGGAGTGACGACAATATTGAGTTCAGGCGCTTTACACTCGTGAAAAGAAATCAGAGAATTGGCATGAGCAAAATCAAATGACATTAAAATGGGCTTTCTGTTGAGATTATCGTCTTTTTCCGTGGTAATAATTCGTTTTCTTGTGAAAATACAGTCGTTGCCGTCACCTGCGTAACAAAAAAGTTCAAATTTAAAGGTAATTGGTGCAAGCTTTAACCGGTCCGGCCTACTAAACATGAAAATAGGGCGAACTCAAAATGTGTCGGCCACGACCCGATTTTCCATTTTTCTTCACACACATGATGAAAATGTCTCCATTTTCACAAAAAGCAAACAACTACTACAAAAATTGACAAAAAGCCAATTTTAACACATACAATGGTGCTTCGAGGCTCATGCTAATTAGCGACGAGGTAGCGAGCTCACGTGCTGGTATCTCAGCTCAGGTCTCGGTTTTGTGTTGTGTGCGCGCCACTTTTAGGAAATCTGTGAACCTTTTTGACATTTTTCTGGAGCGTTTTGTTGTAAAACAGAACATTAGTAGCTCCCAGGGGGTCGCTAATAATGAATAAGAAAAGCGACTAAGCCTCACCTGAACCAGAGATGAGAACAGCCACTCTCGTCTTCTTGCGTGGAAGAGTCCCGTCGCCGTGGCAACCGCCGTTCTCGTCCACGGCGGCGCTCGCCAGGGCGTGTTTCAGGTTACGCACCATCACAGGCTCGGCTCCTGCAGAGATTTATTTTAATCGACCTTAACGTCAGACGCCGGGGCTGGACGACGCGCCGTCGTCTCGACCGTCTCACCGGTTTGCTTGCGGGCCAGCGACCCCACGATCCACGCCTCCTCGTGGGCCTGAATCTGGCGCAGGACGGCCGGGGCGTGGGGCGGGGCCACCACCAGCACGGCGCCCAGGCCGCAGTTGAAGGTGCGCGCCATCTCCTCCTCGCTCAGGCCGCCTTCCCTGTAGAGCCAGGAGAAGACGGGGGGGACGCTCCAGCGGGTGGCGTCTGAGACACACGAGATCGCAAATCTTAAGATACGGTTAGCGGGGGGCCCCGTTTCCACGGAGACTAAGCCAGAGCGTTTTCAAAAAGTTGTCTTTCCCCCATTTCTGTGCAGGCCGAGTGTATGCAAAGAGCCCCTGTTGATGTGGAGTCGGAGCCTTTTCAAAAAGTTGCATTGTTTGAGATGTTGCCCCCCCCCCCCCTCACAAAAAAAAAGTTGTACCCCACGCGTGTGTGCAAGTTGTGTTTTCCCACACCGTTTCCATGGAGACGAAATGTTTCACACAGTTGCGTTTTTCTCTTGTTTCCACGGAAACCGAGTCGGAGCATTTTCTAAAAATTTCCCGAAGAGATAGACCATGCTAAAAAAAGTGACATTTCCACCCGTTTCCACGCAGTGCTTTCAAAAAGTTCCACCTTGGGGGGTGGAGGGGGTCATTCTTGAAACGTTGCGTTGTCGTGTAAACACCCGAAACACAACGGAGGAAACGCGTCGTACCTAAATCCACCGCCAGCTCCTTGGGCAGCACCCGGGGGATGTTCTCCAGAAGTCCTCCACCCGTGACGTGGGCGAACGCCTTCACCGCGCCGCCGCGCAGGATCGGGAGCAGCAGGCGGCTGTAGATCTTAGTTGGCGTCAGCAGCACGTCGCCTGGACACGCGACAGGAGTTAGCGAATGAGGTGATGATGGGAGCTTAAAAACAAAAACAACAAACAAAACTCACCGATGGTCTGATTCTGCGTCCCAAAAGGCGCCGCCGACTCGTATCGGAGCCGCGCCCTCTCCAGGACTCTACGCACGAGGCTGAAGCCGTTGCTGTGGACTCCGGAAGACGCCACCCCGATCAGCAGGTCGCCCTCGGCGATCTCCGCCAGCCGGGGCAGGAGCGCCGCTCGCTCCACCGCGCCCACGCAGAACCCGGCCAGGTCGTACTCCCCCGCCGCGTAGACGCCCGGCATCTCCGCCGTCTCGCCGCCTGAGAACGCGAAATGCTTTTTAAAAAACAAAAACAAAAACAAAAAAAAACCCCTCCTTTAACGGGATGCGAAGACGACTCACCTAGCAAGGCGCAGCCGGCCGTCTCGCACGCTTTCGCCACGCCGCCGACCACCGCCGCCGCCACGTCCACGTCGAGTTTCCCGCAGGAGAAGTAGTCCAGGAAGAAGAGCGGCTCGGCGCCATGAGCCAGCACGTCGTTCACGCACATGGCGACCAGATCCTGGCCGAGGCCGCCGTGCTGCCGACACGCCTGCGCGATCTGCGAATCAAGCGAGCGGCGCCCCCCGCGGGGGAGGGGTCAGTACTGGGTCACACAGCACCTTCGCCTTTTACATGAGTGACATCGTCGTTCACGCGGTCGTCCGCAACCTTGAGTTTGGTCCCGACCCCATCGGTGCCGGAAACCAGGAGGGGGTCGACGAATCCGGCGGCTTTCAGGTCGAAGAGTCCGGCGAATCCTCCGAGTTCCGCGTTGCAGCCTCAAACGGGGAAAAAGAAAAGTTTAAAACCGGGACAATTTAATCTTATTTTTCTTAAAAGTGGCGACACAACACCGAGACATCGGCGATGCAACCTTGAAACATAGCTACCCCGTGGCTAACTAGCGTTAGCCGCAAAGATTGCAAAAAAAAAAAAAAAAAAATAGCCGCTACCCTTTCAAATCTTTACAATTCAACGTTCCAGTTTTCGGCCATTTTTAATCACGAGGCGAGGTTGAAGTTACCGGCTCGAGAAGTCGCCTTGGCCAGAGGCTTGATCATGTCCACCAGCTGGTTGCCGGCGGCGATGTCCACGCCGCTGTCTTTATACGTGAGACCTCTGTCGGAGATCAAAGGGGATAACTCAAATCAAAAAGAGGAAAGCAATTGGACCGACAGAACGACGGGAACGTCCCCCCCACCTGTCCGGTGCGTTGAGATGCGCGATGGCGCGGTGTCCGATGTCCCGCCTGAACACGGCGCCCGGGAACCCGACGGCCGCCACGCCCCGATTGGCCGCTTCCAGCGCCGCCTCCAGCGTGGGTTTGACCGCGGTGACCGTCAGGACCCGCCCGCCACTGGAGACCACGCCTCCGTCTTTCATCGCGGTGCCGGCGTGGAAGACCCGGACCCCGGAGTCCTCCACCTGCGACAGACCTGCTCCGGAAAGCCAGATTAACGTCAGATCGCCGCCGCCGCCGAGAACATCGAACGGCGATCTGGACCCGGCGTACCCGTGATCGCCACGCCCTTCTTGTACGAGCCGGGGTAGCCGGCGCTCGCCATGACGACCGTCACCGCAGAGCTGTCGCGGTGCCACACGGGGGCGCTGGAGGACAGCTTCCCCTTCATGGTGTTCAGGATGACGTCGTACAGGTCGCTCTGCAGCAGAGGCAGCAGCACCTGGAGAGACGGCGGCGATCAGACATCCAGCTCGTACGACAAGTTTTCAACGGAAACATCGCAAAAACGACGTCGTTAGCATGTCAGGCCAGGAGCTGGCGCTGTCGTTTGATTTTGTAACACACACAGAGACAGAAAGATGCACTATGAACGCTAACAATGGGAGTGCTCAGACATCGACGTGACGTTTCCACGGAGATGGAACATGGACGAAAAAGTTTCGCTTCCTCCCGTTTCCACGGAGACGGAGCATTTTTTTTTTTTTAAAGTCACTGGTTGCCCGTTTCCATTGAGACGGAACGTTTGCAAAAGGAGATGGGAGTGTGTTCAAAAAGTTGCACTTTCAAACAGAAGGTTGTAAATAGGCCACACACACACACACACACACACACACACACACACACACACACACACACACACACACACACACACACACACACACACACACACACACACACACACACACACACACACACACACACACACACACACACACACACACACACACACACACACACACTACCTGACACTCAGGGTCTCCGAAGCGACAGTTGAACTCCAGCACCTTGGGGCCCTGCTGCGTCAGCATCAATCCCGCGTACAGCACACCTGCGACGACGCGGCGCAGAATTAAAAAAAGGTGCGGACGATCCCGGGATTATTAATCCGGGGGGGGGACGACACACACGCACCCACATACGGCGCCCCCTCCTCCCGCATGCCGTCCACCGTCTTCTGGAGCACGCTGTGCGTGATGTGCTGCAGCAGCTCCTGGCTCACCTGGGTGACGCCAGATTACATCACACTCTTAGTTTATGAATGAAACAGGTGGGGGGGGAGGAGGGGGAGGGGGGGGTTGTTAATCCCGGTACCTGAGGGGTGGGGCAGTAAGCCCCCATCCCGCCCGTGTTGGGCCCCTCGTCTCCGTCCTGAAGCCGCTTGTGATCCTGCGCCGGAGGCATGGCGCTCACCGAGAGCCCGTCGCTGAAACACAGACACTGCAAACACACACAAGCATGAGTCCCACACACACACACACATACATGCACACACACAAACACACACTTTACTCACAGAGACTTCCTCCCCCTCCAGCAGCTCCTCCACCACCACCGTCTCTCCCGCACAGCCGAACGCTCGCTCCTTCAGGGAAACACGGGAAATGATTAACCGGCGCTTTGTTGTGTTTTTCGCACGCCGGTATTTTTAGTTTCCAGCTTTAATCAGCTTAATGGCAGATGCTTGCCTTTTATATAGGATATATCAGTGTTTCTCAACCTCTTTTGAGCCAAGACACACTTTTTTCTTTGGAAAACTCTGGAGGCACACCACCACCACCACCACCACCACCACCCGCAAATGTTAAAATGTGAAACTCTGTAGCCTCTATTAACAATATAAAGTCGTTCTCATCAAAGTTTTATCAACAGGAATCAAGTAAATCCAGAAAGCAAGGACTTTTTTTAATAGTGCCTCCCTCAGTGTGAAACCTGGACCTGATGGATGAAGAGCTGAGATCCTGGTTCACATTCTTCCTTTTCAAAAACTTCTCCATCACTGTCACTGACACAGTACTTTGATACAAGATGGTAGCAGGAGGTGGAGATGAACCACACTGACATCTGTCACTTTACATTTCACCGGCAAAGTTCTGTGCTGCCCTCTAGTGGTGAAGAGTATTTATACATGATTACTCGAGCAAATGTTTTTTTTTAGAAAAAAATGTGAAATTGGATAATTTCCCACGGCTCAGCTGACGAGATCTGGCGGAAACACCACTGTGCCGCGGCACCGTGGTTGAAAAACACTGGTATATAGAACGTTAACCCAGGCGGGCGGAGGAGCACCTTCATGATGTCCATGACGGCCCGACAGGCCTCGTCCCGATCCCGCGCCACGATGACCCCTTTCCCCGCCGCCAGCCCGCTAGCCTTCACCACCAGAGCCGGGAACTCCGCCCTGCCGCACGACCAAAACACACAAGACACTCAACACACCCGGAACCGGCGCTACACAACGTCTTCCGGGGGGGGGGGGGTCGTCTTTCTACACCCACGTGCGGATGTAGTCGCACGCCGCCTGGGCGTCGGTGAAGGACCCGTAGCGCGCCGTGGGGATGCCGTGGCGCTCCATGAAGGCCTTGGAGAAGCTCTTGCTGGCCTCCAGCTGGGCCGCTTTGGCCGAGGGGCCGAAGCAAGGAACCCCCGCCGCCGTCAGGTCGTCCACGATACCTGGGACACGGGTGGCTGTTAAGCGGAGGTCGAGAAAACTGCTTCCTCTCGGGCGACGGAACCGCGGCTCACCTGCTGCCAGAGGAACCTCGGGTCCGACCACGACCAGACCCACGTGGTGGTCCTTGCAGAACTGGGCCAGGATGGCGTGGTTGCTCACCGACACCTCTGAACAGACAGAAAGCACAAGTCTCCACCTGCGACTCTGGTTCTAGAAGGTCTACACCATTCTCCACCTACGACTCTGGTTCTAGAAGGTCTACACCCAAGTCTGGTTCTACAGTATTCTCCACCTACGACTCTGGTTCTAGAAGGTCTCCACCCAAGTCTGGTTCTACAGTATTCTCCACCTACGACTCTGGTTCTAGAAGGTCTCCACCCAAGTCTGGTTCTACAGTATTCTCCACCTACGACTCTGGTTCCAGAAGGTCTACACCCAAGTCTGGGTCTACAGTACTCTCCACCTACGACTCTGGTTCCAGAAGGTCTACACCCAAGTCTGGGTCTACAGTATTCTCCACCTACGACTCTGGTTCTAGAAGGTCTACACCCAAGTCTGGGTCTACAGTATTCGCCGCCTATGCCTCTGGTTCTAGAAGGTCTACACCATTCTCCACCTACGACTCTGGTTCTAGAAGGTCTACACCCAAGTCTGGTTCTACAGTATTCTCCACCTACGACTCTGGTTCTAGAAGGTCTCCACCCAAGTCTGGTTCTACAGTATTCTCCACCTACGACTCTGGTTCTAGAAGGTCTCCACCCAAGTCTGGTTCTACAGTATTCTCCACCTACGACTCTGGTTCCAGAAGGTCTACACCCAAGTCTGGGTCTACAGTACTCTCCACCTACGACTCTGGTTCCAGAAGGTCTCCACCCAAGTCTGGTTCTACAGTATTCTCCACCTACGACTCTGGTTCTAGAAGGTCTCCACCCAAGTCTGGTTCTACAGTATTCTCCACCTACGACTCTGGTTCTAGAAGGTCTCCACCCAAGTCTGGTTCTTCAGTATTCTCCACCTACGACTCTGGTTCTAGAAGGTCTACACCCAAGTCTGGTTCTACAGTATTCTCCACCTACGACTCTGGTTCCAGAAGGTCTACACCCAAGTCTGGGTCTACAGTACTCTCCACCTACGACTCTGGTTCCAGAAGGTCTACACCCAAGTCTGGTTCTACAGTATTCTCCACCTACGACTCTGGTTCTAGAAGGTCTCCACCCAAGTCTGGTTCTACAGTATTCTCCACCTACGACTCTGGTTCCAGAAGGTCTACACCCAAGTCTGGGTCTACAGTACTCTCCACCTACGACTCTGGTTCCAGAAGGTCTACACCCAAGTCTGGGTCTACAGTATTCTCCACCTACGACTCTGGTTCTAGAAGGTCTACACCCAAGTCTGGGTCTACAGTATTCTCCACCTACGACTCTGGTTCTAGAAGGTCTACACCCAAGTCTGGTTCTACAGTATTCTCCTCCTACGCCTCTGGTTCTAGAAGGTCTACAGTATTCTCCACCTACGACTCTGGTTCTAGAAGGTCTACACCCAAGTCTGGTTCTACAGTATTCTCCTCCTACGCCTCTGGTTCTAGAAGGTCTACAGTATTCTCCACCTACGACTCTGGTTCTAGAAGGTCTACACCCAAGTCTGGTTCTACAGTATTCTCCACCTACGACTCTGGTTCTAGAAGGTCTACACCCAAGTCTGGTTCTACAGTATTCTCCTCCTACGCCTCTGGTTCTAGAAGGTCTACACCATTCTCCACCTACGACTCTGGTTCTAGAAGGTCTCCACCCAAGTCTGGTTCTACAGTATTCTCCATCTACGACTCTGGTTCTAGGTCTCCACCCAAGTCTGGTTCTACAGTATTCTCCACCTACGACTCTGGTTCTAGAAGGTCTCCACCCAAGTCTGGTTCTACTGTATTCTCCACCTACGACTCTGGTTCTAGAAGGTCTACACCCAAGTCTGGTTCTACAGTATTCTCCTCCTACGCCTCTGGTTCTAGAAGGTCTACACCATTCTCCACCTACGACTCTGGTTCTAGAAGGTCTCCACCCAAGTCTGGTTCTACAGTACTCTCCACCTACGACTCTGGTTCCAGAAGGTCTACACCGAAGTCTGGGTCTACAGTATTCTCCACCTACGACTCTGGTTCTAGAAGGTCTACACCCAAGTCTGGTTCTACAGTATTCTCCACCTACGACTCTGGTTCTAGAAGGTCTACACCCAAGTCTGGGTCTACAGTATTCTCCACCTACGACTCTGGTTCTAGAAGGTCTACACCCAAGTCTGGTTCTACAGTATCCTCCACCTACGACTCTGGTTCTGAAGGATTCTCCACCTCCATCCTTCAGCTAGTCTTTTGTTTTTTAACCTCCAACTCACCAGAGTTGCTGATCTTCCCTCCGGAGGCCGTGCCGGCGTTGCCCGGGGCGACGAGGACCTGCTGGACGTTGGGCGACTGCGCCAGCTTCCAGGCCAGTGCATGCTCCCGCCCGCCTCCTCCGACCACCAGCACTCGCTCCGCCATGACACCTGCGAGCGAAAATGAAGGGACGCCGGCCGTTAATCGCGGCGGTTTAATTATCCCGCACGCGGACCGACCGACAAGGCAGAAGAGGAAGCGGTGACCTTTTTCCCAGGCCGGGGGTCGTATTTCATCTTGTGATGTCGCGATTAACTAGGATCCGGTCAAGTAGAACGAAAACACCAGCGGCTGAAAACAATTATCAGAAAACTGCGGCGGGTTTGTTTGACCCGGAGACGGAGTCACATTGTTTTCAAAAATTTGCGGTTTCCCTGTTCCCGTGGCGACGGAGCTGCTTATGTATATCTATATGCATATATATATTTAAGCATTTCTGAACTCCCGTTTCCAAGGAGACGTGTCACCTGACCCCCCAGAACACTACAAAAGTTTCCTTTTGAAAACAATGTTGCTTCAATCTGACAAGGACTGATTCAATCAGGTGGGGTCGGAGGTCAAACCCGGCTCTGGAGGTTGCGCGACGCGTTTGTCTGCAGACGATGCTGAGAGCACAAAGAGCCGAGTGTCACACGAACCACTGGCTTTGATTGGAGTCATGCGAGTCACACGGCAAAGCTCGTTTCGTCCTTTGACATTCAGACACACGGCGCTTTACGAGGAAATACATTCAAACGTTATGAAAGACATGAGATTTATTGAGATGAATCAGATCTATCGTTTGACGGAAAGCCTGAGTTCTTAATAGTGAGAGAGTGAATGCATGACTGCAACTTAATCATTTTATATTTTGGCTGATTTTTCATCTTTAATCAGTAGATTGTGTTTTGCATAGTTAAAAGCTGTACTTTCTTCGAGAAAACCTCAAGATTATGGTGTTTTACATGCCTAAATGCTTTATTTTCTTCAGATTCTTCAACTTTAACCTGTGGATTTTTGCGTTTTGTATCCCTGTATGTTGTATCTTGACCTTTAATCTGAACATTACGAGCGTTTGCATGCTTATTTTCTTCAGATTTAACATAAATTAGCATTTTTATGACTTGCCGAAATGTTGGATTTCCAACACTGTGGATTCTTGTGTTTTGCACGACCAAATGTTGCATTTTCTTCAGATTTCTCGTCTTCCACCTGTACAATGTGCAGCTTCGTGTGCATTTTGCTTTGTTACAAACCTAAAAGGCAGTTCAAACACCAGATTACAGGACTTCGTAGCGGTTTTCCTCCTGCACATCCGGATTCAAATCAACACCAAAAACGTTCACAATTGATCTTTTTCCGTGTCAAATCTCTTCGATTGTTTGAGAAAGTGATTTAGTCTCGTTTTCCATCATAAAAGCTGCAGAATGCATCAACTTTCGCGCAATGATCTGCATGCACTCGTCATCATCTCTTACGAAGTTGCGCGATCCAGCAGAATCTCACCTGTACGTGTAGGTAAACGTGTGGACAGCAGTGTGGGACGTGCGACGGCTCTCCGCTCGGGATCCTGCAGACTGACCCGTGTGGAAACACACACACATATATCACACACACACACACATACACAGAGACCACGTGGACACACTCACGTGCAAACAGCGGAAACTAAACAGCGACAGAAGCGACACAAAACCAGATTAAACAGCGAAATAATCTAACAGCAGACACATTCCACACACGTTGAGGTGATTTTACCTCCGTTCCAGAGAGTTTTGGGGCAGTTTGCGGGAATCGTTCAACTTCCTCTGGGAGTAACCGCGCGGTGCATCATGGGAAGTGTGGTTCTTTTAATATAGCATTCAAGCTATATTGAAAAAGCTGTTCAAAAAGCTGTTTTAAATCCATTTTAATCAAGTAATAAACAAATAATTAATTTTACTATGATTTATTCAAGTCGGATATATTTTCATTAACTAAAAATGAAAATAAAAACATTGTCATCTATATATTTAATTCATTTATCGTTAGTTGTGATTGTCCAATTTCAGATTATTAAAAGAAATTGCAGTTTTAGCCAACTGTGTTTGTTTCTATTGTTTTGATATGACTACTTTTTGCATGCCTTAATTTTTTTAGGGGAGATTTTTCATGTTTAATCATTGGATAATTTTTTTTAATAGAACTAAATATTTAAATTTCATATTTTTCATCTCTAATCTGGTGATGTTTTGCATGTGAAACATTTCTTACAATTTTACTTCTTTAATATGTAGTTTATCCCATTTTGCATGTTGAAATCTTTATTTTACAATTATAATCTGTGGATTAATCAAATTTACATGCTTACATTTTTGATTTATATTCAACTTTGATCTGGAGATTGTTTTACATTGATTTTTATTTACCTCATCTTTCATCTATGGAATCATGTTTTTCATTCTTAAAATTTCTATTTGCTTAAGATTTTTTTGCTATCTTTAATCTGTATTTTTGTGTTGTGCATGAATAAATATTAGTTTTCTCGAGATTTCTCATCTTTAATGTATGAATTTTCTAATCTATGGATTATCATGTGTTGTATGCATACATTTTGTATTTTCTAGAGATTTTTCCTCTTTAATCTGTAAACTTTAGCATGTTTATTTATAGCCAGTGAGAGAGAAAAGCACAGTCGTTAATCAGTCACGCTCCTGCAGCTGAGATTACAGATTACCACAGTGGGAATTTTAAAAAGATTTTATTGAACAATAATCCCGTCTTCCCGTCAGGTGAGCGGCAGTTCGGGGGCGTCCAGCAGCGAACGTCCTGACTCAGACTCCCGCAAGGCGAAGAGCGTGACGCCCGAGCTGTACGCCGCCGGGATTACGACGTGCGTCGTCGTCTGTTCGTTTCGCTCCTCTTCCTCAAGCACCTTCCTCACCTGAGCTGCAGGAAACAGGATGAGCAGTGTGAGAGTGTGTGTGCGTGTGTGTGTGTGTGTGGAAGCTTCACCTTCCACCTCTAGGCTCGTCCAGCGCGAGTCGTCGCCGCACGCCGACAGGCCGCGCGGCGCCCAGTCCGGCGTTAATCTCTGCAGGACGTCGTCCCGGCGAATCAGCAGCACCGAGTCGCTGCAGAGTCTCTGGAGCAGCTCCGCCTCGCTCACTGGGAAACGGGATTATCGGAGGACAGGGTGACTGGAAAAGACCGAAATCGGCACTCGACTGCAGCTGAAGAGTCGCTCGTAATCCCTGGATTATTGGGTTTTGCAAGTTTAACGTTTCATTTTTTTACTTTAATCTGCAGATTGTTGCGTTTTTCTTGCCAAAATGCCAGATTTTCATCAGATTTTTCATATTTAATCTGTAGATTATTGCTTTTTGCATGCATAAATGTTTTATGCATCTTTAATCGGTGGTTTATTATGTTTTGCCTGCCATAAATTCTTATTTTCAGCAGATTCATAATACTTAATATGGCAATTACTACGTTTGCATGCCTTAATATAATATTTTCCCCATTTCTCATGTTAAATCTGTAGATTATTTTGCTTTGCAGGGTAACATTTTTTTCACATTTAATCTCATTTAACTTCAATTAATTAATAAATTACTATCAATTAATTAATATTATTAATCTCGAATCTCATTTAAGATCACCGTGTTTCGCAGAATTCTTTTTTATTTTCGGCAGATTTTTCATCTTTAATCGCTGGATTATGTTTGAAAGGATTTAAAGGATTTTTGATGTTTAATTTATGGATTATTAAATGTTGCCTGCTTAAATGCATATTTTGTTGAGATTTGTTCATTTTTAATCCATGCACTATGATGGCTGCATGAGTAAATTTCACATTTTATCGAATCTTTTTGATCTTTAATCCATAGATTATTGTGTTTTGCATCCGTAAATGTTTTGATTTTCATCTTTAATGTGTGGATTGTTATGTTGTGCATGCCTGCAATTCTTATTTATGTCAGATTTTTATAGTTTAATCTGTAGATTATTGTGTTGCACGTGCCTATTTGTTGTATTTTCTTCAGCTTCTCCGTCTTTAATCTGTGGATTACGTTTCGTAAGCCCCGCCCCCTCCCGTCTCCACTCACCGACGTCGAGCGGGTTGGTCATGAAGGCGGCGGCGGCGCCGGGCGACACTCCGAACACGAGCTGGTGGTGCCAGGCGTCGGGCATCTCGTCGCCGGGGGCGACGCCCGCCTGCATGTTCATGGTTGCCACGGGGACGGCGCCGCGCCGGATCCAGCGGGCCAGCCAGCGGAGGAGGCGGACACGGCGAGGCGGGTGCAGGGGGAAGAAGCGGCCCGTCACTTGGCCGCCGCTGGCCGCCTCGGCGCCGCTGATCAGCTGAGCGTGAGTCGCACCTGCAGACGAAGCGAGATGACAGAGTTTAACCTTGGAGGTCGAGCCGCGATGGCTGGATTCATAAAGTGTCACACCAACAATGTAAATCTATTTTACTAGATTTTCCCCCCCTTTTTTAAAATTTTTATTCAATCTATGGATTTTCCCACTAGTTTTTGTCCTTTTCCTCCATTTTTTCTTTTCATCTTTATAGCTCTTCTTTATCCTTTTTTTTCTTTCCTCTTCCTTTTTTCTTCTTATTCCATTTCTTTAATTTTTTTTGTCAATTTGTTCCCTTTTTTTCCTTTCCTTAATTTTTCCTTTTCTTGTTTTCCTTTTTTTCCATATTCTTTTCATTTATATTTACCTTTTTCATTTTGTTTCTGAAAAAAAACAATGTCAAAAAATTTGTTTAATAATTTCTACTGCATAATCATCACTACTACAACTGTTAATTTAATCATTATTTGCATTATTAGTGTAGTTTGAGCACCGTGGCCTGGGGAATTACCAGCGTGGCTCCTGGAGAGCAGGTAGTCGTCCAGCGGCGCCTCGTTCCTCCTCAGGCGAGTCTGAACGCAGCGATCCGCCTCCTCCGGCGACACGTTGACGCCGAGCGCCTTCAGCACGTCCACCACCGCCGTGGCGCCGCACGCCGACACCCCGATCTGCACGGTTTGTCTCTCCAGAGCCTCCTGGAAGGACCACAGCATGGCGCCTTCATCCTCCTCCTCCTCCTCCTCGTGGTTCCCCTCCATCTGGAAGCAACACTTCTTCATTTCTCATCTGCAATCTGGGGATCATCAGCTCCTTTGTTTTTCAACTTTAATGTGTAGTTAGGTTTTGCATGCATACAAGCTGTATTTTCTACATTTAATCTGGATTATTATGTTTTGCATGCCCAAAATTTACTTTAAAATCTGGATTATTATTTGGTTTTCCATGCATAAATTCCATATTTTATCTGAGGATTATTATGTTTTACATACATACCCCTTACCATCCCTTTCTTATGTTTAATCTGTATATTATTGTTTTACAAGCTATAATGTTTTATTTTCTATCTTTACTGTGTGGATTAAGCTTTATATGTTGGTACTTTGAGTTGCATTCATACATTCCTTACTTTTGCAGTTCTTTTTCCATATTTAAGTGTAGATTAATATGTTTTAAGTCTAATTGTTTTATTTTCTATCTTTAATCTGGATTATTACGTTTTGAATGGTGACATTCTATATCTTCTTCACATTTTTCATCTTTAACCTCTGTTTTGCATTCCGACATGTTTTGTTTTTCACCTTTAATCTGTAGATTAAATCGTGTTGCCTGAATACCTACTAATAATCTGTGGAACCTGAATGCCTGTGCACAATGACATGATCTTCCACGGCAGTAAAAACACTGTGCAGCGCGTGCATGCGACGTCGCCTGCAAACGTGCACGAGCACCGTCACAAAAGAACTCCCAGGCGACTGGTAAATAATCCCAGTTTGCTCATTTAATCCCACTTGCCTGGTGAAAACAAGCAGAATCAACTCACACACGAAGATCACATCGCAGACGGATCCGGGTGTCTCTGCGCGCATGCGCGCTTGGAGGCAGATTTCTTCTGCGGACACTTGGCGAGACAAAAGACGCGCGTCTGACCTCTGCTGGCCTTTGTCCGTCATTACAACAGCAGCTTTAAATCGATGATTCCTTTTCTTCATGCTGCATCTTGTCGTTTATGGATCGTTTATTCGTATTTTTTTTTGTTTTTGTTAATCTTGGACGGGATTACGTCCTCCCTCGTTGGTGCACAAGATAAATGCTGCTGCTTCTCTAATCCCACTCTTCAGTTTCCCATCAGGCCACTAGATGTCAGTGTGGCTCCACGCGTCTCCTGCAGCCTGTGTGTGCGTGTGTGCGTGTGTGTGATGCTGAGTGAAACAGCCCGAGGCATGCAGTGTGTCGCCCATGTCGCCCCCCTCAGTAAGGTGGAGGGAGCATCAGAAGACAAGCTGCTCCTCCTTCAAACATCTTTGCCTCCTTCTTTTTCTTTCAAGCGTTTGTTTGCTATACGGCAGATTTCTTCAGCGTCGTTGGAAAATGTGTTGGAATGACTCGTTTAAGCACACGCACACACACACACATACACCCTTCAAAAGTTTTAAATATATATTCTAAAAACTCTTGAAAAATACACATTCCTTCCCAGTCAGTAGGTTTTGGCCTCCTCTCAGTCTCAAGCCGCTGGAAGCTCCACAAGCAGAGTGTGATTAAAAGTGACCAGGCTGAGGAGGAAGATGAAAGAGAGAGATGGAGAGAGAGAGAGGGGGGGGGGTGAGAGAGAGAGAGAGAGAGAGAGAGAGGCCGCCTTCACCTCAGCATCACCTCCTGCCATTTCCCGGGGAGACGAAACTCTTCAGATACTTTCGACACTCGTCAGCCGAACGAGACGGTCAACGGAGGGGCGAGTTGGGCGACGTGTCGCATTGCGTCTCTGGTCACTGAGGGCAGCAGGTCGGTTTTCTACAACCAGGACAATGTCATCAAAGTAGCTTTAAATCCTCCATTATAGGGATTTAATTGTTGTTAAATGTGGGGTTTTTTTGTGTGTAATTTTTTCAACTCGTGGCCCGACGTCTATTAGATTTGCGTCTTAAAGCGCGGCTGCTCTACGGAGGCGGGTTGGCAGTTGAATGCTACTGGTTCATTTGGGGGCGGGGCTTTGGACCGCAGGTATTTGCCGCGGCTTTATAGCCCGAGACATTTGGACGACTTGCGTCTCGCCAGTTGTCTGCGTTTGCCGAGTTTGCATTAACGTCAAGCAAGTGGCGACGGCGTTCGGGGTACCAGGGGCGCGCACACAGAGGGTTTAAGCCGCCGCCCCCATGGAGGACGTTGACGCGTCTCCCGCCGCCACGCCGTTTGGTAAACATGAGGCGTCGCCTTGGATCTCTCTCTCTCATCACGACCCCTTATTCTGACTTCCTCCAGTGGGGGGGTTATTGTTCTGAAGTGATTGGGCCTTAAAGGAGCCGATTCCTGTTTGTTTGTTTGTTTGTTTGCATGTTTTGACATGATTCCCCCCCACTTCTTCCCATCTCATAGCAATTTCTATGCAAATGCTACAGAGCGCGCTCCGGAAAGGAGCAGGCATTGTTGGGCGAGCCCCAAGGCGTCGTAACGCGACATATTTATCTCCCGTCCGTTCCGTTTTCGTCAAAGTGTGACTTCTAATTAGTTCACCGCCACGACGAAAACACGAGCTCATAGTCTGCAGCTCTTTCAACACTTTCACATTCGTCCCAAAAAATGTTGTATTTAAAATGTCTCGCCCCTGAAATCGAGATTTCCCCCTTCATTTCCCTCCATTTGAATATTGGAGGAGCTGCATTCAGAATCTGCTGTGTCTGTGTGTGCTGGACTGGCTCCGCCCACACACGCCCGTTGATGGTAAGAGGCGGACGTACTTCCTCTTCTGGTGCTATGTGCCTAATTGTGGAAGAAGAAAAAAAAAAACCCACTACTTAATCAAAAGGGGGGGGGGGGGGGGGGGGGGGGGGGATTAATGCAACTTTTTGAAAACGCTTCAACTCTGTGGAAACGGGGGAGGGAAATGCAACTTTTCAAGAAAAATGTTTCCTCTCTGTAGAAACGGGGTAAACACATCTGTTCAAAGATGCTCAATCTCTGTGGAAATTGGGTAAAATGCAACTTTTCAAAAACGCTCCGTCTGTGTGGAAACTGGGGAAAACGCAATTTTTCAAACATGCCCGGGCTTTGGCTACATGTAAACAGGAGAAAGCGCAACTTTATGAAAACGCCAGACTCCATCTCCATCAAAACTGGAGAAAATACAACTTTTAGAAAAAAAACTTTGTGTCCGGGGAAATGTGGGGAGGGAACGCAAGTTATTGAAAACACCACAACTTGTCTTTAACAATCCGTTTTCATTTACACGGTGTAATCCGTGGTACGGATCCGGCAAACTGTTCCAGGAAACGAGGCTCACTTTTTAAAAGGAACGTTAGCGGTTCCCATGGTAACGGGAGCCCCACCCGCCCGCTTTGCGACGCGTCTGATTAAAAGTGACGGCAGGGAAACCAGACCTTTCAAAACAAAACCTCCCCTTTCTCTCTCCCGACGGCGCGGTAATTACCCACAATGCTTGTCTGTTTGTGAAATAAACTTGACATGTTTGGAGTATTTCGCGCGGCGTTTGAGGAAAATGTGTCACCGCGTCTCCTCCCGCTCTCTATTACCGCCTCGCATTAATCCGGTCGGCGACTCGGAGGCTCACGTGCAATAAAAGGTATTCAGAGTGTCGGAGGACGTTTCACGCTTTTTAAATTTTTCTTCTTTTTTTTTTACGCTCCCGCGCTTCTCTGCCTTGTTTGTTTTTATGTTCCTTAACGCACGACATTAAATGGATCTTTGCCCATCCGCCGCTCACGATTATCGCCTTAATAGATTGCGTCTTAGATTTTGGTGTGAAAAAAAAAATACTGACTCAGAGGTGGAGAAACCTGCGTTTTTATGTTTATTATATCTGAGGTAGGGCTTTTTAATATTCTTGTATTTGAGCAAGTTTTAATTTAACTGTATTTATTAACCACATTACAACAATCTTGCCTTTTTTTAGATTGAGAGAGAGAGAGAGAGAGAGAGAGAGAGAGAGAGAGAGAGAGAGAGAGAGAGAGAGAGAGAGAGAGAGAGAGAGCGCCCTCTAGTGGTGAAGATTATAGTAGTTTTTAACAGCGAGTGACTTGAGACTTTTATTAATTAACTTGATTCGTCTCGAATGTGTCTTCGGGGCCGATTTACTTGAAATGAATGCGTTTCACCAACGCATCAATTAATAGCATTTTTCAAAAAGCTGCACTGGTGAGCAACGAGCAAAAAGTGAAAGCGCTTCAACGCGTCGAAGCTTCTTTTCTTAAAATTTCTTCCTAATAATGCGAGGCCTGTGTGGCCACTCGTGTGTAATCCTATAAGTCAACAGGCTCCAGGAGACAAACTCTGACTCTCTGACTCTCTGACTCTCTGACTCGTGACGCGAATAATTTTTCGGGAAAAGTACCTCCGAAGTTCAACTCGTCGACGAGTTCGCGCGGCGGCTGAATGATAACGACGGTATTTGTACAGCGAGCGTCCGTCTGGACGATCGATCGTCAGAAACGAGGCAGGACGGACAAGAGTTTCACCGTTTCCTGACCTTTTCGTCAATCCTGGAGAATCCTGGACGACGGTTGTGTCGGAGTATTTCAGTTTCGAGAAGACGACCTCCTGAACAACTGGAGTCTCATTTACACGTTTTCAAGAAAAGCAAAACTTGTTGCACTTCGGGGGTTTAGTTGAACAACAAGAGTACAAATAGCACCTGAGGTGGAGCTTTTAAAAAAACAAAAAGGGCTGAAATGTAACTTTTTACAATACTCCGTCTCTGTGGAAAAACTACTTTTTTTTAAATGCTTTATTGCCATGGAAGTGGGCAGAAAACACTATTTGAAAAGTATCCACAGTTGGATACTTGTATACCTTTTTTTCTAAAAGTTGCATTTTTCTCTGTTTCCAAGGACTTAGAGCATTTTCAAAATGCTGTGTATTCCATCGTGTCCATGGAGTCGGAGCATTTTCAAAAAGTTGTGTTGCACCCCATTTACATGACTTGCATAAAAGTTACATTTCCCCCTGTTTATGAAGGACTTGGAGAATTTTCAAAATGTTGCCTAAGCTGCATTTTCCCAGATGGAGTCTTGGCATTGTCTAAAAGTTGCATTGTCTGTCTCCTGTTTCCAAGGAGACAGAGTCGTAGTGTTTTCAAAAAGCTACATGTTTTCCCCGTTTCCACAGACTCGTATTTCAAAAAGTTGAAGCTTTTTTTTTTTTTAAAGTTGTGTTCCCCCCCCCCCCCGTGCACGCAGTGGAACAGGATTTCCGTAAAGTTCTACTTCGGGAGCCATTTTCAAAAAGTTGCACATCGAGTATCACCGAGCACGGTTGTCATGGAGACAGATGCTCCAAAATGCCACGAAAACTTTCCATTTTTAAAAAAACGGTGCGGAAATACGAGCATTCGATGGCCGTTCAGATATGAAATTGAGAAAAAAGTTTAAACTTGAGCCACTTTTATCGGGAAGCAAGCAAGATAGTAAGAAAGCAGTAACGCGTGTTTGCGTGACCTTTTTCACTGAAGGTGACACTTTTCGAGTCCTGATGGGATTAAATCTGCTTTGCACAAGAAAGAACTGCCTATTAAGCTGCTATGGAGATTTGACATCAAAGGAAAGTGGATAAAGGCGTCGCCGTCACAGGAAGCAGGTTTTCCATTTTCTTACAGATCTGTGCAATCTGAGCTCACAATCAACCTCCGTCTGATCGGCGGCGGGTTAATTAGCGCGTCACGGCGTGGCCTTTCGCCTTCTGATCAGCGAGATCCACAATCACAACGTTCTTGTTGGTTTGGCGGCGAAACGCCCACCTGGGACACGCCAATCAGCTTCGCATGATTCACACAATACCCACAGACTCACTGGGAAATAGCCGAGCGTCTCCAAAGAACTTTTGGATACTTCAGTGTCCCCGTCCACCTGTGAGAGGAAGGATACTCTGATAGCACTTTTTTAAAGGACAAATACCAGTGCTAACTTTTAGGTGCTCGCCGATACCAAGTTCTGATACAAGTACTGACCTCAGCTCCTTGCCGATACCAAGTACTGATACAAGTAATAAGCTTTTGATAGTTGCTGATATTGAGTACCAATACAAGTACTGACCTTTAGCTTGTTGGCGATACCAAGTACTGATACAAGTACTAACCCCAGCTACTTGCAGATACCAAGTACTGATACAAGTACTAACCCCAGCTACTTGCAGATACCAAGTACTGATACAAGTACTAACCTTTAGCTACTTGCCGATACCAATTACTGATACAAGTACTAACCTCAGTTACTTGCTGATACCAACTACTGATACAAGTACTAACCTGAAGCTACTTGCTGACACCAAGTACTGATACAAGTACTGACCTCAGTTAATTGCTGATACCAACTACTGATACAAGTATTAACCTTCAGCTACTTGTCGATACCGAGTAGAGACATCAGTACTAAACTTTAGCTACTCGCAGTTAGCTACCAAGTACTGATACAAGTAATACGCTTTAGATAGTTGCTGATACAGGGTACAGATACAAGTACTAACCCTTAGCGACTTGCCGATACCGAGTACATATGAAATACCAGAAGCTAAACTCAAACAATATGTGAAGGCTATGCGTCGCCGCGAACCACCTCCACACAGCCTCTCTGTCGACAATACGCACAACGCCAAGAGGCTTGAAGACTCCAGTATTCGACTGTAGTATCAAACCATGTACTGGTATCGGTATCGGTATCGGTGCACCCCCAATCTGTGTGACACCGTGGAACAATCTGATATCGGGCCGAGGAATTACCAACAGGTGACGTTAGCCGCCCGGGGAATTGGCGCCATGGAAACGGTGAAGTAGCCCTCAAGTAAGACGCGTCTTGGCCGGCGTGCCCAGAGTCACTCACCCCGGCGCCGAGCGTGAAGAGGTTGTTGACACTGTGCGATCCGGAGGAGGAACGGCGAGGCGGCCGATGGAGGGACTCTCCGTTTCACTGTTGACCCGTGACTCACACCCGGGGAACGGCGTAAAAAAAACATACACATCAAGGAATTGGCTGGAAAGCAAAGTCGCCCCACTGGGAGAGGGTGATAGTGAACTCTATTACAGTGAGAGCAGATTGAAATGGGAGAGGAGCAGGAAGGCGCTGCTTCTGAATGGGGATGAGAGGCTTAGCGCGTTAGGGAGCATTACCACACTGATATGGTGCCTGCAGGAGTGGATGAAGAGGGGGGGCGGGGGCAAACAGGCACAAACATGGTGGTATCGGGGTGTTGTCGTCAACAGCAGATTACCAAGTGCAAACAGGACGCAAAGGGATGAGAGGACTCGCGCGTCACCATCAAGAGACACGACTTTACCGCGACTGAAAATTACGTTGGTTTCCAGAAACGATGCCGCTTTATTTACATCAACCATTATTCCAATGGATAGGCGTCGTTTTGAAAAGGTTGTGTTTCCACACCGAGTCAGAGGATTTTCAGAAAGTAGCATAACCCCCCCCCCCCTCCCCCCCGTTTCCATGGAAATGAAGCCAGAAGGTTTTTTATTAGAACGTTGCGTTTTCCCCGATTTCTGTGGAGACCGAATGGAGTCGTTTCTAAATAAAAGTTGTGTTTTCCTTCATTCCCATGGACATGGAGTTGGAAGATTAAAAAAAAAAAAAAAAAAAAAAAAAATTGCCCGATTTCTATGAAGACGAAGTCAGAGCGTTTCCGAAAAGTGGATTTATCACAGCAAAGTCCAGCCTTTTGGTACACCTACTCTGCTGTCCAGAGTTTGCCAAATGGCTTAGTGGGGCTAATTTGCAATTTACTGGGGTGACATTTCTTGTGTAAATGCGGCCACTGACTGACTGACTGATTGTTTATGCGCCCAGACGGAGGAAGACTGTGTGCATCCTCAGTAGCGTGCACAGCGTGGTGGAGGCTGGGGATACCCGGGAAAACAAGAAGGCCGTTGCTGGGCTAATCCCCCGCCGGAGGGCTTCATATTTTCTCACAAAGCAGCTCTAAGGCAGCACACTTGGTACACTAGAGGGTGTTCCATGGGTCCTAGTAGATAATTATGTAGAATCTGAAAGGTCTTCTTCATAAGCTATGTCAAAATACGTCTCCAGAGCCCAAAAGGTGTTTTTATGCACTTAGTGACCCTGTGACCTGATATGCAAATTAGGTCATGGTCACCATGGTTCCCCTTCTCCCCAGGTGGAGTGTCCATGTGTGAAGTTTGGTGACTGTGGGCCCAGGAACTGCTGAGAAATGAGGAGAAATGTTTATATGAAAATACATGTATTGTGCAACCATGACGAGCAAACTTCAGACCCTACCAATCTTCAAGGTCAAGGTCAGGTCACTTGGTGTACTGGAGGTTATCCCTGGAGTGTGTATCATGTGTGTATAAAATTTCAGAGCCCTAGCTCAAAAACCTAGGCCTCCAGAGCCCAAAATGTGTTCGTGACCCTGTGACCTACTTAATATGCAAATTAGGTCAAGGTCACCATAGTATCCCTTCCCCATCTGAGATGTATCCACATGTGAAGTTTGGTCACTGTGGGCCCAGGGGTTGCCGAGATATAGGTAGAAACTATCGAACGGACGGACGTACGGAGACTGTTTCAAGATCCCCCTTCGGGGCCTATCGGCCACGGCGGGGGATAATAAAAAGCCACTGACTACAACGGCATGAAATGCGGTGTGGATATCATGGACCAGATGGTGCGAAAGTACACTGTGCGTTCAGGCCAGTCGCTGTGTTTTACATGATTGACATCGCTGTGCTGAATGCACATGTGCTTCATCAGGCATGCACTGGGGTGAAGGGGAGACGGGCTGACTTCACTGTGGAGCTTTCTGTTGTGATCACAAAAGTGGAAATATCATAAAACACACAACAAACCTTTTATAGTCGGCTGTAACATAGTAGAGGTGGAAACATTAGAACTGTTTCCACCTTTATTTTTGATTGTAGCTTTGAAGCAGCGGCTCAGCAATAACACAAGTTGCTCCGCGGAGATCAGATAGATAAGATGTGAATCATCGTACAATATATTACAGTACAGAACAAATCCAGTAAATGTGAACATATATCAAATGGGCTGGAGTCAAATGATTTATCAATTGTCATATTTAAACTTTTAATAAGATATACTCGCGTACAAGTACTATCTAAATGTAAACTTTAGTCGAAGTATACATATTAGTATAATAGTATAGCCTATTTCTTAATATACTAGAAATTTACTTGGTGAAGTATACTTCTGAGAAGTACAGTAAAAGTATAGTCTAAATGTAAGTGAACTTTTGTATAAGTATATATATAAATATTGAATGATATTTAGACACAGTTGGTCAAATTCCTTAGGACTTTGAACTAATGCCGGTTCAGCACCCTGGACAGCTCCCACAGCTTGAAACACATTTTCTAATCATTGTGTTTTTCCCCCCCCCATTTCTATGGAGACGCAACGGTTTCAAAAAGTTGCATTTCCCCTCCATTTCCATGTTTGGGGGGAGCGTGCGGAGCTTTCAGGAGGCTCTTTACCGTGATTACAGCCAGCAGAACGCTGCTGACAGTACTTAACCCGAGTACTACCGATCAGGACTCGCAATTATGGAAGAACACACTTAAAGTTGTTTTCTTCTTTTTGTTCTTCCCTTTGTTGGTGAACCCGGTTGGTCCGATGGTTTTGATCTATAATTGGAAGATAAGTTTAAAAAAAAAAAAAAAAGAAGTTATTTTCTTCAGCTGTTTTTCCACTTTTTTTTGTTGTTTTTTTTAAAAACCAAATGCATAATTTTTTTCCAATCGTCCTCACAGGGCAGCGATTCAGGAGCTTAAAAACTTTATTTTATTATTCTGTGCCTTCACACACAGGCTATGGTGACACGTACTGTTGGAAAAAGCAAATTTTTCATAATATGGGACCTTTGAACGCTTTGCTGTAGCGTCAAATCGACTCCAGATACAGATTAATGCCGGATAATGTCCACACTTCTGGCAATACGGTGTGAAATGACATAACCGAGATGCAACAAACTGGAGGAAGAACGCATCAGGATATCTATGGAAACAGTCCAATTATGCCTCACAAGAGCTCCTGTAAGTATAATTCGAATGCCTGTTGTTGTTGTTGTGACGTTGGAGGTTGCGGATGCGGAGGTCAGACCATTGTGCGTTCATTAATTTTACCCTCCGCGACCAGAAATTATCTTATTAATCTCCATTAACCGCGGACAAAGCCGACCACGGCCCTGTAATTACCCGCCGTCAGGGCGGCGGACTGCATGTTGATGTCTGGACGAGGACGGCGGCCGTCAAACTGAACGCCGCCGCGGCGCTTTTTCTTCAACCTACTAATTATGTCTGTTTCTGCTTTTGTCTAAATAACAGAGGGCCTTTTGAATAGAGCATAAAACAGGCATACGAGTTGATTATGTTTTTCACATGTGTGTATTATTACAGCCGGCCACTGCAAATGCTAATTACGGAGTGATAAAAAGCTTTTATTACATCTCGTTTATTGACAATAATGGAGGCAGCATTGTGCAAAGCTGCTATGAGAGTAATTGTTGGAGTCATTAGGGGGAAATTATTTGATAAAATGAACGAAGAGTGTCTGTGATGTTTGGCATGGTGGAAGGCAGGGGGCAGTAGAGGGTCGGGGGGGGGGGTGTCAATGGTAAAACCACGAATGTTGTCATTAAAACACACTTAAAGGGGCAGAGACGGAGTCAAGACTTCAAGGAACCAAGACTTCAAGGAACCAAGACCAGAGTGTGTCAAGACCAGGACGAGACTAAAAACAAGGCCAGAGGTTCCCGAGACAAAATGGAGACTTTCTGGTGCCAAGAGTCAAAATCAAGACCATGGAATCCCAAGACCAAGTCTTTAAGAGTGAAAAAGTCAAGACCAAGAAGTAGAGCATCACAGGATCAAGATTTTTAGGGGCCAAGACTGAGTCAATACGACGAGCAGAGCATCCCAAGACTTTCAGGGACCAAGACTTTAAGGGGTGAGACCAGAGCAGACCAAGATCAATACCAGGTATTGATGGACGTGTCAATGGAGATGCTTATACTCCACTTGCAAATACACAGGAAAAAAAAACAAGTTATTCTTCTTGTTTTATGTTTTTAAATTGATGCTAATGCTACCTGGCTAACAGACAGTATGATGACACCACAGTCTGCAAAACCAGTTTCTTCTTTTGTTTCAATGGAGCTTCAGAGTAGTTTTTGCTCTCCAGCTTCATTATACAGGGTTATAAAACTGCAAATCCCCCATCGTCTCACCCCAGTAACGCTATTAAAGAGATTTCCAAATTGACCTTCAATGACACGCAGCAAAACGAAGACGGAAGCAGACCAGGCTTGTCTTTTTTTTGCAAGCGTCTCAAAAAGGAAAGCCGTTACAAGCCGGCATAAGACAAAAGAAATAAACTTGTTGTTTTGGTCTGACAGCTACAGAGACACTCGCGGAAAGTAAACGGGTTAAAGTAGTCCTCTGCAGATCCTTTGTTTACTCCGTGCACCCATGATCTGATTACCAATATGGAGCGAGCGCGCCACCGGATCAGTCGGCCATTCGTCATCGCGGGTGAGGTTTTTTTTTGTGTGTGTGTTTTTTTTAAAGGGGGGGGGGGGGGGGGGGGGGGGGGGTTAGGTTCTGCCTGATGAGCGTGTGGAGGCTCCATCACCCTGGCATCCATACATCAACTCCCAGCTCCTCATCTCCTTTAGAAATGGAAGTCTGTATTATTGATCCGGGCTGCAACCGCGCATCCGTCTCCAGGCGGAACCCCATTCCTCCCTGTCGGAGGCTCGCTGCGTTCAGACAAACATCCGTCTCCGGGTTCCACGACTTGTGAGGGAATGTGTGTGTGTGTGTGTGGGTGCGGCGGCGGCGGTGGCGGCGTGATTCCGCCATTAATGTTCCCCGTGCACGAGGAGCCGCTGATTAAAACTGCTCTTCTCTCAGACGTGGTTCGGGACCGCAGGTTTGTCATGGTGCCTTCTCTTTTTTCTTTTTTGAGTGTTTCACAGAAGCAGTTTTAATCTGTAAAAATACAAGGCGTAGCCTTAAAACAACTTGCTATCACCGAGTACCGATACGAGTACAAACCTTTAGCTGCTTGCCAATAACCGCTACAAGTACTAAACTTTTCCTAATTGCTGATACCGAGGACCAAAATGAAGCCAAACCTTCGGCTACTTGCCGATACTGAGTTACGATACAAGTACTAACCTTTAGCTTGTTGTCGATACCGACTATCTATACGAGTACTAACCTTTCCCTTCTGTCGATACCGAGCACCGATATGAAAACTAATCTTCTGCTACTTGCCGATGCTGAGTATCAATACGAGTACTAACCTTTAGCTACATCGCTGATACCAAGTATCAATATTAGTACTAACTTTTAGCTACTTGCCAAAACCAAATATGAGAACGAACCTTTAGCCACTTGCCGATACCCAGTTCCAATACGAGTACTAACCTCTTACGCCTTGCCCAGTATCGATACAGGACATTGCTCATCTATGTAGCTGTCGGATGATGTCACGTAGTACTCACCGAGTTGTATCTGGGATTTTCTACGAGTACGCTGTGCAGTATCGGACCTGATACTGGACACCGGTATCGGTGCATCCCTAAGAATAACCATCACATTGTCTGACACGTCTTGTTTGCGACAGAAACAGTCTAATTGGTCAGTGTATATTTACATGACAGCTATTAATGGAGTACAACTACTCAGTTTATGTACTTTCTGTTGTCGGTACCTGAAAAATCTCTTCTCAACAACAGAGAAAGCTACAACACAAAAAAATACATGAAACACAAGATACAGCAGGAGCAACCCATGCGCTTTTATGTATCTATCGCAAGGGATTCATCTTTTAATTGAAGTGGCAGAAGCTGTGACAAACTGCACTCTCCAGAGTCGACATTAAACCCACCATGTGTCGTATATATATATATATATATATATATATAAATATCTACCGCAGAGAGTAGAGGTAATCTACGCTGTTCCTCATGGGACAACATTAAATCAAACTCCTGCCCCAAAGCTCCAAATAACACAGGTTAATTAGGAACTGTCTGCTGAAGTGATTTCCGAGCGCTTCTCCTTAAATTCCCCCGTTTTCGGAGGGAACAATTAGACCTTTTTGGATGGAGACACTTTGCCGCGCCGCCCCGAGGAAAAGCACAC
The DNA here is from genome assembly GCF_963422515.1 of Blennius ocellaris. Classification (NCBI taxonomy): domain Eukaryota; kingdom Metazoa; phylum Chordata; class Actinopteri; order Blenniiformes; family Blenniidae; genus Blennius; species Blennius ocellaris. The sequence continues at coordinate 2,047,695 of NC_137673.1, read as the reverse complement.
ATGTTAAAGGTCCCATTTTATGCAAATCTAAATTGAATGGTTTTCCAACAGTGAAATGTCTCCCTATGGCCCGTGTACGAGGCGGCGGAAGTGAAGAAGGTCTGTCGCCTCCCTCACGAGCTCGCCTCTCGTTCTAGCGCCTGTGTGCTTATACAGATAGATCGGAGATTTTCCCTTTGTGATGTCACGAGGGGGAAATAACCACTCCCTCTGGTAGTGGATGCTCATTTTCACGCTTGGAAATGTAGCAAAATTCACTGAAATACTGAATAAATTCAATATATATGGGAACAACTAACAGTTAGCATGGAACTATCAATAGCAACTTGGTAGCGACTACAGAAAAAAAAACAGACGACTAAACGAAGTCAAAACGACATCATAGCGATAAATAAACATTAGTGCATTGTACTGGTGTTTCGGATTAACTGGTTTCCCAGTTAAATGGTGACAGACGTCCTTTAGTGTCCGTGGTTGGCAACATCGTCTATCAAAATAAGACTCGCAAAAGGCTCAACGCATTGTTGCAAACGCTAAATGGCGTGCGTCGGGTTTTTAAACATCTGTCCTGAGCAGCAACAGGGGGCCGCTAAAGGGTCACCAGTTAATCTGAAACACCAGAAGTCTCTTGTTGTTGGACTCCGATGTGAAATCGTTAAAAAAAACACAAAAAAACCCCCAGTGTCCCCGAGGCCTTCAAGAAAGAAACGAGTCCGACTGATGTCCGAGTTCCATTTCTGGTACGGTAGAGGCTAGCAGTCACATTACCGTGACCCCTTCTTTTAAGTCTCTTCGGCATTTATTTATATAACCGTATGCATAAAAGACGGAAAAAGGCTTTTCACATTCCAGACGAGAAAGAATCTTTTTGTCCGAGCTGGCTGAAGCGCACAAAGTCCCCCCCCCCCCCCCCTGCTGTGCCGCAGCCGCCAGACGCCAATTAGCGTAGCTTAGCAGCGAGGCTGGAAGTGGATAAAGTGTTAGCCTGGCTTTCTCCGAGATTACAATAATTATAGTGGTTATGATCTCTACCGGTGACAATAGACGGGGCTAGATTGACTAATTTCACGTACTTTCAAAGGCTTTTTAGACCAAAAAACTGGTCGCCTCCGAACACAAGACGTCACAGTTGGTCTCATATCTTCATGATTTTTCCATTTTTTTTTTAACTCATAGTATCTCTCATTGCTCGTTAGTACACCGAACTGATGCATTTCTATATCACACGAGTGTATTTGTTTGGAAATATGTTTTTTTTAAGGTGATTTAGAGGATTTATTCAATGAAGACATTGTCGAACTGTGTTTAATTCACTGAGGCCGCGTTTACACAACATTTTAAAGTGACGACGCATCGCTTTCAAAACAGTCTAGCGTTGTCACGGCGACGTATTGAAAATGATGTCCGTTTCCATGGAAACAATGACGTCAGCATGCCGGGTCACGAGTCGGTTTTACCATGGAGATGGAGTGAGAGCGTTTTCAAAAAGTGGAATCTCCCATTTTGGAAAAGTTCCACAGGTTCCACATGAATGGAGTCTGAATGTTTTCGAAAACATCCATCCCCCCCGTTTCATCAGAGTCGGAGCATTTTCATAAAGTTGTGTTTTACCAGTTTACCTGGAGACATAGTCGGCGCATTGTAAAAACATTCCGTTCACCCCAGAGTGTTCTCAAAAAGTTGCATTTTGTGTTTTAAAAAATTTTTGTTTTTCCAATTTCCACCATGATGGAGTGTTTTGTTTTTTTTTGTCAAAAGTTTGTGTTTACCCTATTTCCATGGAGACAGAGTCGGAGCAAAAGGTTTTGTTTTACTGCCTTTGTTTTGCGAAAGAGCGTTTTCAAAAAGTTGCTTTCCCACCATTTCCATGGAGATAGAGCATTTTTAAAAGGTTGCATTTTCCTTCGTTTTCACGGGAGGAGAATGCAACTTTTTACAATTCTCTGTGTACATGGGAATGGGACAAAACGGAACTTTTTGGAAAAAAAAAAGAAGCTCTAACTCCATCTCTATGTATTTGGGAAAATCCAACTTTTCGAAAATGCTGTGGAAATGAGAGAAAACGCAACATTAGCAACGCGACTATAAATACGACATTAATATTAAGGTAAAGGTAAGGCAAAGAATAAAAAAACAATCAATTCTCTGAGTGTAATCGTCTGAACGGGACGCCACATTAAAAAGGCTTCTCGTATGTCACTGCAGTAAAATTTTTAAAAGCTGTGCTGTCATTCCCATACACTTTAAAGCAGCTTTAAATCTCAATAAAGACTTTTCTCCACTGCTGGATCTGCTTTATGCAAAAAAAAACCCAGGTCCTAAAACTGAGCCGCCACATTATTGACGTTATTGTATTTTTGAGGCTGTAAAAGTGACATTTTTTTAATAGGATCAGCTGATGAGCGGTAAAAACGTCTTCCTTTGAAGTTATCGCCGGGCGCCGTTTATGCCGCCGCCGCCCTGAGTCACGTTATACGAGCGCGCGGAGCGTCGTACACTCGAGCAAAAATCGTAAACGGTCAAATTAAAACAAAAAGCTTCTGTACGCAACATATTAAACAAGTCCGCTCTGGAGAATGACAAAATCCCGCCGGGTCGGTTTATGTAAAAACGATGTGATTTAATTTTGTCTGCATGACGAATGGCGCTGTCTTTGATTCCTGAACGCTCCTCTGTGACAACTTTTCTTTCCTCCCCCCCGAAACATCCGTAATTACCTCCCCCCCCCCCCCCCCTCCCCCCCCCACATCTGTCTCCTCGCACATTCCCTCATACATCACCCTCGCAACAATTCCATTAACTCCCGCTGTGCTAAATAAAAGAGAGGGGGGTGTAGAACGAAAGATGTTTTCATAAACAAACAAGATTTCTGGCAAGGTGGATCCCTCAAGGACGAAGTAAAGCCGCCGGTCTGGACTGACACGCGATGTTTACGCAACAATTTCATAACAAGTGCGTTTATTTACACGACAATGGTACTCAGAGAGCGACTGAAAACAGCTCCCGGTGTGAAATTCTTCAAAAACACAGAATCTGTCCATTTCAAAAAGTTGTTTTATCCTACGTTTCCATGGAGTCGACGCATTTTCAAAAAGTTGAGTTGTCCTCCATTTCCATGGAATCAGTGTTTTTGAAAAATTGCGCTTTTTTTGCATTTCCCTGGAGTGGGAGCATTTGTGAAAATGTGTATTTTACCCTGTTTGCATTTTCCTCATTTCATACTCATGCAGAGTTGAACATTTTTTCAAAACATTGGATTTTCCCCGACTTCCACTCAGAGCATTTTCAAAAATGGTTTCTCCTGTTTACCTGCAAGACAGTTAAAATGTATCTTTTCCCCCATATACACAGAGATGGAGGTGAAACAATTTCAGAAAGTTGCACTCCCTCGCTTTCCACCGAGTCAGAGCATTTTCAGAAATGTGCATTTTCGTTCGCTTCGACGGAATTGCAGGATTTTCGAAAGGTTCAGTTTTCCTCCGTTTCCATGGAGATGGAACATTTTCAAAAAGTTGCAGTTTACCCCGTTTACACAGAGTTGAAACAATTTTAAAAATTGCATTTCCTTGCTTCCTTTTTGTCCGACTCGACGGAATTGCAGCATTTTCAAAAAGTTGAGTTTTTCACCATTCCCATAAAGAAAGAATGTTTTCAAAAAGTTGAGTTTTCCAGCATTTCCACAGCAAATTAGGAAATGTTTGCATTTGCCCTCTTTTCCATGGAGATGGACTTGAAGTGTTTTCAGAACGTTGAATTATCCCCCATTTCCACAGAGTCGGAGAATTTTCAAAAAAAAAAAGTCTTCTCCATTTATGCTGAAATGGAGTTCAAACACTTGCGCATCCCCCCCTGCGGTTTACACAAAGACAAGATCAACCTTTGCATGCAAGGGAGCAGTACCCAAAAAAAACCTCCCCCTTAGGAGCCGTTTTCCAAAAGTTGCATTTTCATTAACTTCCAGCACCGCTGTCATGTAAACGGACACCAAAAAAAAAAAAACGCTCCAAAGGTTTCATGTTTCCACTTGCCGCTGCCGTTTTCCTCCTGCGTTTGGCTCCCTGAGCTGCTCGGGCGCCGCGGAATGATGGAGTCGAAAGCGACGGCGGGCGATTCCGTCGTCCATCCGTCTTGCCAGGCGTCGCACGCGGCGGCCAATGGCGTGGCGCCTCTCTATAGCCCATTACTCCCGCCGGCCAATGAGCCATCTGCATGAAGGGCCTCATTGATCCGTCGTTACCGGATCCAGAGTGGAGTGAGGTTAAACACCGATACATCAAGAGGCGCTTCGCCTCGGCAGGGGGAAGTGTTTGCTCGCGCTCCCGGGGGAGGAGGAGGGAGGGGAGGGGGTCTGATCGCAACAACAGCGAGGTCAGCGGGTACGACGGCGCGGCGCCTTGCTCAGGGACTCTACAGCGGGACAGACGCCTTGCCGGCTAAATTAGATAAGTCCCCGGGTGAAAATGACTGTGCTTTTGTTCGCAGGGTTCACACGACACGCGGTCATTGAGGCTCCGCCCACACGGTGTTCACGGTTGTCATGGAAGAAAATCTGTCCACACGTCACTATGAACGCAGATCACAACGATGTAGTACATATGCCAGGCCTTTAGGTGTCACTGTGACTCATAATACACCAAAAAGTTGACTTTTTTTTTTTTAAATCTTCCTTTTCTTGTATTTTTTTTGTCTTTTATGTTTTCCTTTATTTTCTTTTTCCTTATTTGCCTATTTTTCTTTTAAAAACGGTCCGTTTACAACATGATAATGTGGGAAAATGCAGCTTTTTGAAAATTAAAGCTTTTTTTTTTCCCGTGACCGTGACTCAACACGACGTAGTACACATGCCAGGCCTTTAGGTGTCACTGTGACACCAAATACACCAAGAATTTTGGAAATTTCTTTCTTTTTTTTGTCTTTTTAAATCTTCCTTTTCTTGTTTTTTCTTGTCTTTTATTTTTTCCTTCATTCTTGTTTCCTTATTTGCCTATTTTTCTTTTAAAAACGGTCCGTTTACAACATGATAATGTGGGAAAATGCAGCTTTTTGAAAATTAAAGCATTTTTTCCCCCCCCGTGAACGCGACTCAACACGACGTAGTACACATGCCAGGCCTTTAGGTGGCACTGTGACACCAAATACACCAAGAATTTTGGAAATTTCTTTCTTTTTTTTGTCTTTTTAAATCTTCCTTTTCTTGTTTTTTCTTGTCTTTTATTTTTTCCTTTATTCTTGTTTCCTTATTTGCCTATTTTTCTTTTAAAAACGGTCCGTTTACAACATGATAATGTGGGAAAACGCAGCCTTTTGAAAATTAAAGCTTTTTTTTCCCCCCGTGAACGCGACTCAACACGACGTAGTACACTTGCCAGGCCTTTAGGGGGCGGCGTGACTCAAAGACACCAGAAACACAGGAGAGGACACGAAGAACACGTAAACCCAAGAAGAAGACGGAAACATGTCCGCGGAAAGGTTAAAGACATGGAGTCCCACAGTTTCTAGTCTGTCTTCTTCAGGTTTGACCTTTGACCTCTCCGTCTGCCGCTCAGTCCTCCTCCTCCTCCTCCTCCATGTTCGACACATGAAACGTTTCCGATCCATTGCTCATCCTTAATCTCTCATCAGAGCCTCCATATCCCGTCTTGTTATAATGGATAGGACGCGTGTTCTGTGTTTGATTTACCTCTCGCTGCTAAAAGAGCCATCGTTTAACGGATTCTAATCACTTCGGAGGCAATCCGTCAATTTGAACACTTTTTTTTTTTTTAACCTCCATGATATCTCAGTCAATCCGCCAAAATAAATGACTCAAAATTACTTCATAGCTTTTAGGAATGAATCAAGAGAAACAGCCAGGATGTGACATCGACAGGATATTAATTTGAGAAAAGGGGGAAAAAAAGCAGCAGTTGATCATAAACTCAACGTTTGTAATTAAAAAAAACAGGTTTAGAAAAACACTAATGGAAAGTCTGCAATAAAAATAATTAAGTTAAACGTCTTAGGGAGACAGAGTTTGTATTTCTTTTCCAAAACTTTTCCAAAAAATAAAAGTTTGCAAGATTTTTTGAAAAATATTTTAGAATAAAGAAAAAAAAAAAACCACGAAACACTAAATGTTTTTTCTTTTTCTTTCAAAATGCCCCAGTCTCCGTGAAAACCTTTTCAAAAAATGCTCTTACTCTGTCCCCATGGAAACGGACGAATGACGACACGTGGCCCATCATGCGAGCGACATCATTTCTAGCGTTTCTGGGCATCATTTTCAACAAGTTGCCGTGTAAACGCTAAACTTTTCTCACAAAAAATGCAAAAACGATGCGTGGATACTGGGTAAACAACTTTTTTCAAATTGGTCTGTTTCCACATAGACTGGGAATACATAACTTTTTTAAAACACTCGGTCTCCGTGGAAACGGGAAAAAAAACGAATTTTTTTTTGAAAATGTTCTGATTGTATTGACGTGGGAAACTGGGGGAAAATGGAGCTTTTCCAAAATGCTGTCTCTGTAGAAATGGGGGGGAAAAAACCGCAACTTTTTGAAAACGCTCTTACTCCGTCAACAGGGAAACGGAGGAACAACGGCATGTTGCCCAACATGCTAGCGACAAATTTGAGCATTTCTGGGCATCATTTTCAACAAGTTGCCGTGTAAACGCTAAACTTTACTGAAACAAAAATGCAAAAAAAATGCGTGGATACTAGGTAAACAACTTTTTGGAAACAATGTCTTGTGGAAACGGAGGGAATATTCTGACTCTTTTTGTATGAAAAGTGGGAAAACAACTTCTTGAAATCGGTCTGTTTCCACAGAGACTGGGAATACATAACTTTTTAAAACACTCTGTCTCCGTGGAAACGGGAAAAAAAACGAACATTTTTTTGAAAATGTTCTGATTGTATTGACGTGGGAAACTGGGGGAAAATGGAGCTTTTCCAAAATGCTGTCTCTGTAGAAATGGGGGGAAAAAAACAACTTTTTGAAAACGCTCTTACTCCGTCAACAGGGAAACGGAGGAACAACGGCATGTGGCCCAACATGCTAGCGACAAATTTGAGCATTTCTGGGCATCATTTTCAACAAGTTGCCGTGTAAACGCTAAACTTTACCGAAACAAAAATGCAAAAAAAATGCGTGGATACTAGGTAAACAACTTTTTGGAAACAATGTCTTGCGGAAACGGAGGGAATATTCTGACTCTTTTTCTATGAAAAGTGGGAAAACAACTTCTTGAAATCGGTCTGTTTCCACAGAGACTGGTAATACATAACTTTTTAAAACACTACGTCTCCGTGGAAACGGGGAATAAAAATAAAATTTTTTGAAAATATTCTGTTTGTATTGACATGGACCGTTTCCAAAATACTGTCTCTGTAGAAATGGGTGGGGGGGCGCAACTTTTTGAAAACGCTCTCACTCCGTCAACATTGAAACCTGGCATTCTCCCATTTCCATGGAAACGGGCATCATTTTCAACATGCCGCCGTGTAGACGCAAACCTTTTCTGAAACGAAACAACAAAAACGCCGAGTCGGTGAACTTTCAGGGGGACTAAATCCGTCCCGGATTTCGATCCGTGGGTTTGAAGAGGAGACGAGTCGTATTCGTACCTCGTGTCCCCTAAAGACACCCGGAGATCCCGGAGAGAGAGAGGGACGCCGCCGGATGAAACTGTGATTTGTAACTTTCCCCTCGCAGCCTCCGACAGGGAATGCGAGGCTGTAAATTCTGCCCCGAGGCGGCGGCGGCGGTGGAAATGCGTTTCATTGGTATTCGGCGCATTAGCATCGGGATCCGGGCCCCGGCATGCTGCATATATTTATGAACGGCGGCACTTCTGAGGTTGAGAACAGGGTGCAATTTACTGCGTGGGGGTGCTGCCCTCTTTTTCGAGACTCTGTCGGGTTCCCGCTAATTCGCCCGCTTCTCCTTTAAATGTCCCGAGAATAACCGCCGTCGGGCGCTGGGCATTAATTCTTAACCCTGTGGGAGGAGCGGCGGCGAGCGAGCGAGGCGGACGGCCCGAGGAAAAAAAAAAAAATCCATCTCGGTCTCGTCCCCCTCGAGAGCTGAAAGGTCGCTCGGCTGTCAGGAAGTAAAATTCAATACCTCAACCTTTTCCAGCGCGTCTCTATCCGCGGTGTCCCCCGTCGGAGCGACACGATCCCTCTCTGACGCTCCCCTGACGGAGCGCCGCCTTGCTGTACGGACGACTCGTGTTCGTCACGGCGATGGGGAAAAAAAAAAGACATATCTCTCCTGTCGCTGCTGACAGTCGCTCAATGTGGAATGAATCAGACCAAAACTGACCCAATGACCCAAATCTATTCTCGTCTACTGGAGGTTGGGACAATTGGGCGAGACACGGCTGTGGGCGGAGCTAATTCGGGGGGGGGGGGGGGGGGCAAGGAAAGGAAAGAAATTCAAAAATAGAGCCTCGTTCTGATCCGTCTTCATACCGCAACGTCCTCCGGCGAGGGACCGCGCGAGATTTGGACCGGTTTGGACGCCAGGCGCGAGTTGAACAGCCGCGAGAACGCTGCGTCATGGCGACGGCGTAGCAACAGCATAGGAGTCACTTGCGTCCCACAAACATCCACGCGAGGGAGCGACACACACTCCGGAGCGGTAGAATTAAGTACAGGGTGTCGTCTGTAAATCACACAAAGAGTCCGAACGGAAAAAAAAAAAAAGGCATACGGCATTTGACAAGGAACGGCAGGAATGTGGTCTCATGAAACTTGCTACGTGGAATTAGAGAAACGGCCTTGGACTCTTCGGGCTTTACAGAGAATGTGGTCGTCTCGGTATCCTGGTAACGAGAATACCTGAAATATTAAATTTAGTTCAAAAACAACAAAAAAAACAAACGACCTGTAGATGTTTGCTTTCTATCTTTCCATCTTTCCATCTATTCTAATGCGACGCCACATCCGATTGTGGCGTCGGCTGGAAATGTGTCTCCACGGTGACATTTCTCTTCCTGTACCGGTGTTGATGTTGTTTACTTGTATTCTTCTTTTTTTTTTTTTTTTAACGCAACACTCTGCCTCTGTTATTTTCCTCCCTAACCTTTCGCTTCAAAGCATGAAAGGCGCCCGTCATTCCTGACGATCAAAGAGCAGCAAGCAAAAGCCGGGGCTCCTCTGTTGTGCCGCTGTCAATCTCGCGCTTTTAAAGGTACAGGACGGCGGCGCCGCTGTCGACGAGCACGTGGTTGCCTCGCACGGCGGGGGGGCCTGGGAGAGGCGGGGGGGGGAGCGACTGACGCCCATTCGTGGCGTCAGTCGCTCGTCGCAAATTACGCTGATTTCTTTTCCGGGGTCTGGCGTGAAACCGTCGGATGTAAAAGATGGGAGAGGGATGGAGGGATGGAGGGATGGAGGGAGGGAATCCAGAGATGAAAAGAATCTGATGTGGGTGGCGCCGGGAGAGAAGAGGGCGAGAGAATGAGAAGATTCCTTCGGGAAGCGAGCCGGTCGGGTCGAACAATGGGGGTGCGTGGCGGTACTGATTAGGGCGGCGAGGTGGGAGATGACAGTACGCTCTCCGCCGCCGGCACGCCATGCTCAGCGAGACACCCCCCCCCCCCCCCCCCACAACCGGCGCTGCGGGTAATTAACCCACACACCTGCTGGGCGCCAACCAATTGCCAATCCGGCGCCGGCGAAGGAGCGTTCCACACACTTGTGACACTTTTTTTAACGGTGATTGCAGTGATTCATGTAGATCCATTAACAGGTGGGGGTCGGAAGGGGGGGTAGGGGTCATGCAGGTACGGCCATTTTGCTTCCAGGTTTTCTCGCAGAGAGAAGAAAAAAAAATTGTCCAGTTCCTTTTTTTTTTAACAAGGAACTGAGCCGAGGAACTGAGCCGATTTAATCTACGGTTAAGCGCAATGTAACAGCAAAAAGCAACAACAAAACATCAAAAAGCAACAACATATCAAAAAGTAACAACAAAACATCAAAAAGCAACAACATATCAAAAAGTAACAACAAAACATCAAAAAGTAACAACAAAACATCAAAAAGCAACATCAATACATAAAAAAGCAACAACATATCAAAAAGTAACAACAAAACATCAAAAAGCAACATCAAAACATCAAAAAGTAACAACATAACATCAAAAAGCAACAACATAACAAAAAGTCGCAACACAACAACAAAACACTACAACAAAAAGTGGAGGGAAATGTCACTTTTTAAAAACATATTCGACTCCATCTTTGTGGAAACGTGACTCTGAAAAATGCTCCGACTCCGTCGGCATGGATCTGAAGGAAAACACTACTTTATTTTGAAAACACTCCGTCTCCGTTGAAACGCAGCAGTTGTTGAAAACGCTCCGACTCCGTCTCCACCGAAATGAACTTTTGAAAGCGGTTCTGCAGAAAATCGAATGACGAAAACGAATTCCTGCCAAGAAAGGAGGTGGTGAATAACGAAGGAAACAGACTCTGGATCAGTTATTCCGCGAATGAGAATCAAGAGCAGCCAATGTTTGCTCTTATTTTCCCGACCGAGTTGAAACAAGTGCAGCGACCCTCACACACTCTGGATTCTAGGGAGGGGAGACGCTCCTCCGCGGCCTTTTGACACGTTCCGTCCGTACGTTGATGAAAAACGACCCGCCGAACACTCGCTCACCTCGCCGACTCGCGGCGTTGCTCTCCAATTTCCTCTTCGTGTCGCCGCCGGGTCACTTCTGATGCCCTCGCGCCGCCAAAATCTTTTATTCAGGCTAAAACAAGGATCCCCGAGAAAGATTGCTCAGCTTTCTTTTGTACAAGTGCCGTGTCGGAGGTTAACCCTCCCAGCCTGAGAGGATCACACACACACCGTACACACCGTACACACCGTACACACCGTACACACACACACACACACACACACACACACACACACACACACACACACACACAGCCTGGAGATACTTTAGCATCAACGTGACGACCTCCCGCCGAGTTTCCATGTCGTCTCCGGCGCGAAAGCTACGTCTCAATTTGTTTGATGGTGCGATTCTGAAATATTGAAATTCAGACCCGTCACTCGTCCCGGGTAGGGAGAGGGTGATGAAAGGCGTGTTTCTGAAAAAAAAAAAAAAAGACTCCTCAGACGGTGGAAGTCTTTGAAGCGAACGTGTAAGCAAATGTGTTCCGGGAGCGAACGTTCAAAAATGTGCAATAGTACAAGTCGCGTGTCGACGAGATAAAAGGTGAGAGGATGTTTGTGAAACACGACTTCAGTAGGGGGCTGTTTACGGTGCGCGGGAGCCAATGTGGAACTTTATGAAAAACGCCCCACCTCTGTGGAAATGGCGAAAAAAGAAACTTCGTTTCAAAGCTATCTCCAATTAAATGGGGAAAAGTGCAACTTTTTGGAAATGCTCCAACTCCGTCTCCAATTAAAGCGGGGAAAAAGTGCAACTTTGTGAAAAAGCTGCTTTTGTCTCTGGCGCCAAAGGAAATGACAAAAAAGTGCAATTTTTTTGAAAATGCTCTGACTGCATTGAAACAGGGGTGAAAAAAAAAGCTACTTTTCTAAAGTGTTCAAACTCCATCTCCATGGAAACGGAGAAAACGCTATTCTTTTTAAGCGCCCCAATTCCTACGTGGGATTTACGGGAAACGACTTTAATGAAACTGTTCTGACATCTCCGTGGAAATGGAGAGGAATGGAACTTTTCAAAAAAAACTTTCAAAAAAATGTTCTGAAACGCTGCGGCTGCACGGCGGTCAATCAAGCCGCGGCCGCCGCCTTTTAAGTCCTCGTCCCCTCCTGAAACTGTCACTCTGCGGCGCTAAACCGCCTCATTGTGCAACCGAGGAAAACTTTTCAGAATCGCTCGTCTTTCTGTCTCGTCGGCACCTCGGGCCACACACACACACACACACACACACACACACACACACACACACACACACACACACACACACACACACACACACACACACACACACACACACACACACACACACACACACACACACACACACACACACACACAAGTGGACGGCAGAAGAAAGGAACCACTTCTTTCTTTCTTTTTTTTTTTTAATCCAATATTACCAGCGCGGTGGCACCGCAGTGGAAAATGATCAAAGTCTTTGGCCTTATTCTGCCTCCAGTGTCTGGGATTAAAGCCTCCCTCTCTTTCGCCGAGACTCTCGATCGGCCGGCGACTTCAAAAAGGCAGAGCGTCTTTTTCATCGGCGCGTCTTTTTCATCGGCGGCAACATTGGCGGACACTTAGCCCCGCCGCGCTCGCAAACAAACACACAAAAAGGTCAGGGAACGGTGAAATGAAAGGATGAACATAAGAGCTGGCAGGAGTTGCATTCCCCCCCCCCCCCCCCGATGGGGCGTTTTCAAAAAGTAGCGTTTTTCCCCGTTTCGATGTAGACCGAGTGGGAGCATTTCCAGAAAATTGGCAGCATTTCCACAGTCGGACCATTTTTCAAGAAGTAGCATTTCCCCCGTTTCCATGGAGACCGAGTGGGAGCGTTTTCAAAAAATTGGCACCGTTTTCACCGTCGCACCATTTATTAAAAACGTTGCATTTTCCCCGTTTCTACAGGGATGGAACATTTTGTAAAGCTGCATTTTACCTCATTTCCATTCTCTGTACATTTTCAAAAAGTTGCTTTGTCTCCCATTTTCCATGGATATGGAATATTTTCGTAAAGTTGCATCCCCCCCCCCCCCCCCCCCCCCATTTCCACAAAAATAGATATGGAGCATTTTTGACAAGTTGTGTTTATCCCCCCCATTTCCCCCAGAGACACAGTTTCAAAAATATTTACATTTTCACCAGTTCACATGGAGACGGACTTCAAAAAGTTGCGCTTTACTCGTCTCATACAGATTCAAGCCTCCCTCTCTTTCCGAGAGTTGCGTCAACGTCCCCGTTTTCCATTAAAAAAAAAAATAAAAAAATGAAAGTTGAGAAAGAATTGGAGTCGTTTGAATCCGAGGTGAAATGAGGTTTTCTACGCCGCCGTGCGAAACACCGACTTTAAACGCTCCGGCGTTCCGAGAAAAATCAAACAAGACACACGGCGAGCAGGTGAATTATTGGCTAAATGGTCCAGAAATGATTTAATTTGGGGAGAATACCAGAGGCCAGTGCACATGTGGCGCCGCCAACTGGGACCCGCCGGAGGGGGGCGGCGGCCATTAGTGGCGTCCGCTCTCATTAACCGACATCTGCGTCTTAATTAGGCACAAGGAGACGGGGATACATGCAAGCGCTGGTCCTTTTATGTCACTTTTTAAACTTTTGTTTGGTTCCGTACACTGTAAAAAAATGTCTCAAGGTCTTGCCGATCCAACAAAGTGTGTATTGATGTGTTTTAAAGTGTTTTTTTTTATTTTTTTTACTGTGGTTGCCGGAACACAATGTACATTTTGCAATTTACATGTATAGAAAGTATGTACGTTTCGACAGTCGGACCATTTTCAAAACATTGTGTTTTCCCCATTGCCACGGAGACAAGATTGTAGAATTTTCGAAAAGTTGCATCACCCCCCTGTTTACACGGAGATTGAGCATTTTCAAGAAGTTGCGTATTTCCCATTCCCACAGAGATTCAGCCAGAGCTGCGGATATGGAGAAAGGCGCACATTTTTGAAAAGCCCCATCTCTGTAGAGACGGGGGTGAAATGCAACTTTTTGAAAATGCTCCTTTCTGAAAACACTGGGAAAATGGGAAAATGGCACAAATTTGTTTTTGGAAATATTTGGATCAAGTCTCCCTGAAAATGTTGAAAATGGGGGCAAACGCAACTTTTTGAAAATGCTCATTCTTCTTTTTGAAACTGAACTTTTTGGAAACATTCAACTTTTTGAAAATGCTCCCGAGTCTGATCCCACCTGACCGTGTGCAAACAAAATTTTTGGTCACGCGCTCCACGACCGTAATAACTACTGGTTCTGCACATGCTCAGTAGACGTCCAATAAGAACAGCTGTTCTGGTGCAGGATATCCCATCAGCCCTCTCTCCTCTCAGGCGGCGGGAAGGAGAGCAACTTCCAGCTTGGTTTCCACTGAATCGTTGCTCATTTCCGCGTAAATGTGCGCTTCCTCGCTGCCGTAACGGCGCCTTAATCACGTATTTAACGTGATTTACAACGCGGTGATTTAGCTGTTTTCATACATTCGAAAAGCCGACTTGACAATATCGTTATCGTAGCGTCAGAACACGAGAATAAATCTTGCCTCGTCCCTCGGGTCCCCCGGCGGTTTCCACGGAAACCAATTTAGGAAGCAGCGGATTAGAACAGTCGTCTCGCTCCTCCTCCGGTTTGATGAATTGGGAACGCCGCCCCGCTGCTTTAACGCATCACGACCCCGAGGCCGCTTTTCTTCTTGATTCCCTTTCGCGACCGGCGGCGTCTTTCGGTGAAATCGCGACACGTTTCATTCGTCACGGGTCGTTAAAACACAATGGATGTCGCGGCAGCTGGAATCTTTTTTCTGTGTGGCATTTTTACCAAGTTTTAAGAGGGTTCAGCTGTACTCGGCCTCTGATTGGCCAGAACTGATTTGATTGGTTAATGTCTGTGTTGCAGCTGGACGGCTGACGAGCCAATCAGAGTAGGGCGGGCCATAACGAGGCAGATTTTCTTCAGTGAAATTATCAATTGGTAAATATGGACAGATTTTCACAATAAAATACATCGTAAGTGCAACTTTTGAAAAAAAAAACAAACCAAAAAAACGACACCACTGGTCGCAAATACAAATTTATGTTGCTTGGAGTCACTGTCGATGCAACTTTTCGAAACCACTCAGACTCCACAGCAACGGGAAAAAGTCAACTTTTTGAAAATGCTCAGACTCCGTACTGGTGGAACCTGGAGAAAAATGCCACTTTTCGAAAACTCTTATATATGATATGGGGAAAATTTATCTTTTTGAAAAAGCTTGGACTCCATCTCTGTGAACTGAAACTGTTTGGAAATTTTACAACTTCATCTCCATGGGAATGGGAGGAAATGTAACTTTTTGAAAATGCTCCGATTCAGTCTCCATGGAAGCAAATGACAATGCACATTTTTGAAAACACTCGGTCTCCCTGGAAAAAATAAATTGCCAAAAAAAAAAAGCAACTTTTTGAAAACACTCCTCCGTAGAAATGCAAGAAGATGCAAAATTTCCGGAAACGCTACAAATTTACATCTGCGTGGACAAAAATTCTAATTCTTGGCAATGCTCCGATTCCATTTCCATGGAAACGGGTGAAAGCGCTGGACATGTGTAATATATTTCTTAGAATCAAAACATCTTGTAGAATGATTGCGTGAGGTCATCATCAGTCAGCCTGTGTTTGTGTGGCTGCTCCGGCGTGGCGCCGCGGCTGGCTCGCCAAATTACGCGTAAAACGGAGAAAAGCGAATGTGACATTTCCCCATTATCAAACCTGGCAGCTGCGGCAGCGTTTCCTTTTTTCACCCCCTCCCCAAACAGGATTAAATAAATTTTGCCAAGAGTTCCTATTAATACTCCCCCCCCCCCCCCCCCCCTCTGTTGTTTTCATTTACGAATCTTTTAACTCGCCGTCGCAATTTGATCGAATTTGAGAGCGGCGGCGTTTTGAGGATGCCGGGAAAAGAAAGAGGCTCAGAGAATCTTTAATCAAAGATAATGACTCCGAATGTCTCCAAACTCCTCGGGCGAATATAAATCCAAGCTACAAGGTGCTTTAGCGTCGTGATTTAATTATTAGCATTTTGGTAATTACAGTAAATAAAAAAAAAAACCCAACAACAAACAAACAAACAAAAAAAAAGTTGTAATCCTTAATCGACTGGGCTTTTATTTCTTATTGCTCTGTGATTCTTTATCGCCCGATCAGGCCGGCAGGCTGGCGTCGTTCAGTAATTATGATCTGGTCCCGTCAAATGGGCTGTGATAGCTAGCGAGGCGCCGCCGCCGCCCGTCACTTTCCTGTTCTCTCTGATCATTTGCTTTTATTTTGATAATATCCAAAGGCCAAAGTGAGGAATGGGCTGCGGATTCCAGCGTTATCGGGATTACCTTTGAGTCTGTGCTTATTGTTCAGGCGGGCGGAGCGGCGTCTGATGTGGAGCCGGCGTGCGGCGCGACTCCGCGGGGAATCAATTAGAAAAACTCGGTGGGGGCTTTTACACTACGCAGGGGGATTTAATTTTTTTTTTTCCCTTTTAGAGGATGTGACAGCGTTTCTTTTCTCGTTCCTCTAATGGAGAAGATCTTGCAGATTCCTGTCGCTGGAGGAGCGACGGAAATCATTGAACAGCCGGAGATCAGAAGTCCGCTGATCTGAACCGGCAGCGCCATTTTTCCATGACGTTTTCTGGAAGCAGGTTGTGGAAAAAGCCGAGCGTCGTCTGAGATGGATGGCGAAGGAGAAGCTAACTGGCGGTTTGGCCTCGTCACATTAAGAGCCAGTTCACTGGACTGGTTAATGACACGGGGCTCTGTTACACTCGTGTCAGTCAACGCAAGGCGCCAGCAATCTGCCCGTCACAACCTTTTTGAAAAACGGCTCCCAAGGTGGAGTTATGGAAGCACAACTGTACGAAGTGCTCCGACTCGGGGAACGCTTCTTGAAAATGCTCAAAATCCCCGGGAATGGGAGGAAACATAAAGCCCTGTGAAAGCTCAGCCTCCGCCCTCCATGGAAACGGCTGCAACTTTTCGAAAACACTCAAACTCGGACTCCGTTTTGCTTGTGGAGTCTTTATGTAGCATCAAGTTCTTAGATTGCCACGTGGATTCCATTTTGTAACGGCAGAAAACGAAGCAGTGAAGCGCCAAACAACAAATGAAATAACAAACGAAGCATCAAACGAAGCAGCGAAGCAGCAAACGAAGTAGCAAACGAAGTAGCAAATGAAGCAGCGAAGCAGCAAACAAAACCGCAAATGAAATAACAAATGAAGCAGCAGCAAAGTAGCGAAGCAACAAATGAAACAGCAAACGAAGAAGCATCAAGCGAAGTAGTGAAGCACCAAACAGCAAATTAAATAACAAATGAAGCAGCGAAGCAACAAACAAAACAGCAAATTAAATAAATGAAGCGGCGAAGCAGCAAACAAAACCGCAAATGAAATAACAAATGAAGCAGCAGCAAAGTAGCGAAGCAACAAACGAAACGGCAAATGAAGCAGCAAACGAAGTAGTGAAGCACCAAACAGCAAATTAAATAACAAATGAAGCAGCGAAGCAACAAACAAAACAGCAAATTAAATAAACGAAGCAGCAAACGAAGCAGCAAAGCAACAAACAAAACAGCAAATTAAATAAACGAAGCAGCAAATGAAGCAGCGAAGCATTAAACAAAACAGCAAATTAAATAATAAACGAAGCATCAAACAAAACAGCAAACGAAGCAACGAAACACCAAACGAAGCAGCGAAACATCAAACAAAACAGCAAATGAAATAACAAATGAAGCAGCAGCAAAGTAGAGAAGCAACAAATGAAACAGCAAATAAAATAAACGAAGCACAAAATGAAGTCGTGAAGAACCAAACGAAGCAGCAGCAAAGTAGCGAAGCAACAAACGAAACGGCAAATGAAGCAGCAAACGAAGTAGTGAAGCAGCAAACAAAACAGCAAATGAAATAATAAACGAAGCAGCAAACGAAGCAGCGAAGCAGCAAACAAAACTGCAAATGAAATAACAAATGAAGCAGCAGCAAAGCAGCGAAGTAGCAAAGTAGCAAAGCAACAAACGAAACGGCAAATGAAGCAGCAAACGAAGTAGTGAAGCACCAAACAGCAAATTAAATAACAAATGAAGCAGCGAAGCAACAAACAAAACAGCAAATTAAATAAACGAAGCAGCGAAGCATTAAACAAAACAGCAAATGAAATAATAAACGAAGCATCAAACAAAACAGCAAACGAAGTAGCAAACAAAGCAACGAAACACCAAAGGAAGCAGCGAAACATCAAACAAAACAGCAAATGAAATAACAAATGAAGCAGCAGCAAAGCAGCAAAGTAGAGAAGCAACAAACGAAACGGCAAATAAAATAAACGAAGCAGCAAACAAAACAGCAAACGAAGCAGCGAAACACCAAACGAAGCAGTGAAGCATCAAACAAAACAGCAAATGAAATAACAAATGAAGCAGCGGCAAAAAGTAGCGAAGCAACAAATGAAACAGCAAATTAAATAAACGAAGCACAAAATGAAGTCGTGACGAACCAAACGAAGCAGCGAAGCATCAAACAAAGCAGCAAACGAAGTAGCAAACGAAGCAGCGAAGCAGCAAACGAAGCAGCAAACAAAACAGCAAATGAAATAAATGAAGCAGCAAATGAAGCAGTGCAGCAGCAGAATAAAAGACATCAAACAGTCTCATCACTCTGGGCAATCAGGCCCTCCAGCGGCACTTCCTGTATCGATAACAGTCAAAGAGCCACACCAGGTCCGCCTCGACGGGAAAAGTTTTTAAAAAAATGACTCTACGTAAATCCAAGATGGAGTTTCGGCATGTCCTTCCCTCTTACCCACCCATCAACTTCTCGCCGAGCGACACCCATCATATCTAAATCAGTCCGAGGCTGGCTGGCGCTCATCCGTTGTGTTTCTGGCTCTGCCTCACCTCCACCCTCCCCCCCCCCCCCCCCCCCCCCCCCCGAACTCCATCGACGTTCCGTCATCCTGACAGATGTTTCCAGTCGCCCGGGATTAAAAAATGAGGCTGCGCTGATGGATTGCCTCCATTGTGAAGGATACAGTTTTTTTTTTTTAAAGATGGCCGTCCATATTGTGGACGGCACGGGAAGCACAACACTGTAAATGGAGAGCAGCTGCAGATCGCGGAGCAACTTGTGGACAGTCGTTTGTCAGCCGTTTAAAAAAAACCGCCACGCTCTTTATTGCTTGTTACTTTTGCT